>NW_002987166.1:41490-43358 GCF_000006295.1 Pediculus humanus corporis | reverse complement strand
AGAAATATCCTACCGACTGCGCCATAAATATGTCGTGGCCCGATTCGATTATCGATTCACAACGTTGATCTTCCTCCGCGTTCGTGGTATTATTCAAGATTGAAATCGAACACACTTTTAACGAAAGAAGAATTATATTGATTGTAAGCAACAGAAGAACATTTTACATCATGTTACATGTACAGAACAAATTAGTCACTAAAATAATGTTATGAACACTACTAGTTGTAAACACTATCACAAAACTAGACCTAGACACAAGTTGAACTCTAAGATATCAGGAGAAACCGATGAACTAAGAGTCGAACACCAAGAACGAAGAGTTGTGCAACAAGAACCAAGTGCTGAGAAACAAGAACCGATGGCTGAGACGTTCAGCCTCCTTTTATAAGTTCTGACTATCGCTAGACATTATTCATTCACTAGCACTTAAGATTAGATAAGAAAAGCGAAGCTTCTAGAACTGCTGACTATGTGTCTACGCTATGAATAGAGTCACTATCTCCAGACATGCTGACTTTGCGTCTAACATGTGAATGGAGTCACTATCTCCAGACATTTAACAAAAAAATACATCACTTTTGATATGGGTTCATAACAATATATATATATATATATATATATATATATATATATATATATATATATATATATACATAAAAGAAAAAGTGAAATCATTTTGGTATTTTTAAAAAGTTAAAAACAGGAGCGTAACTAAATATATATATATATGCATTTTAAAAATTAATTGGCGTGTCGTTAGTAAAAAAAAAAAAAAAAGAAAAAATTACTAAATTATTTACGTGTATAATAATAATAATAATAATAAATTATTTTATTTTATTTGTTTTGAAGGGGAGAAAGAAAGAAAAAACAAACGGATTCAGCTTATTTTTATTTTTTATTTTTAAAAACCTCAGAGTTTCCTGACGCGACAGACTTTTTTGTCATGAAAACAGCTCACACAGAAAGATAAATAGTCTTTTGCTGAGCTGTCATGAACGGGAATAAACGTCTCCTTTCTTCCCTACCACTTTTTTTTTTTTTTTCGTTATATTTTTATTTTATTTTACGACGGGAACGGAAATTCCCTTCCCCTCCCCTCTCCCTCTCCCACTCAACCTCCCACTCCTTCCTTCGTTCGATTTAAATCAATTTTTTTCTTTTTTTTTTTTTTTTTTTAAAATCTTCTTTTTTAATGTTTGTCACACCGTGAACGGTAAACGTTTAAAGGAAATTCAATTTTATTTTTTACTCATCTTCTTTTTTTTTTTTTTTTTTTTTGTTTAAAAAACGTTATCGACGGTAAAAAGCAGGTAATTTTATTACCACAGGTAAAGAAATATTTCGATAACATTTTTAATGATAAAGTTCAAACGAATATAAATATAACCTGTGCGACAGACATTAATTTTTTTATACATTTAATAATAATTTTACACGTGACGTCATTATCGATTTTTTTTTTTTTAATTATTTCTTATTCCAAATTTACGGTTAAAGTTCATGAAAATAATAATTATAAAAAAAAAACCATATGAGAGTAAAGTTTAAAAAATCTTTTAATAATAATAGTAATAATAAAATAATTTTATTGAATTGAATTGAAAAATCGGTTATATTATTATTATTAATAATAATATAATTAATTATTTAATTGAAAACTTTTCCGCGGATGAATACGATTGTTAGCATAAAGATAGCCATAAAATATAAAATGTGACACCTATTATATTTAAGGTATAAAAAGCAAAGAGAGAAAGAGAGACAAAAAAAAAATTATCTGAATGATTTTAAATTGTGAAAGAGAGAGAGAGAATAAAAGGAATTGCCCGAGTTTAAAGAAAACATACAATGGGGGGCCTCGT
>NW_002987166.1:32036-41038 GCF_000006295.1 Pediculus humanus corporis | reverse complement strand
AAAAACCACCCTAGGTTTGAATCCGTTTGTTTGAATTTTATCACCGAAAAAAAAAAAGAAAAACCGTTTGTTTGTTTGTTTGTTTGTTTTTTTCGGTTGTTATATATTCATTTGTGCATTATAATTTTTCTCATTTAAAAACAAAAATAAAAATAAAAAAAATGACAAAAAAAAAAAAAAAAGGAAAAGATGATATTAATGAGTTTGAACACAAACAAACAAACATAAATATTTTTTATTGTTTTTAATACAATGACTACAATTAATTCAAATATAATATCTGTATAATTATATATATTTATATACAGTATATATACATACATAATTTTTTTTAAAAAGAATGTATTTAAAAAAAAAAAAATAATAATAATATTTAAATTCAAAAGAGAGAGGAGAGCTCATATCATCATTCTTCCTGGCATTTATTACGACAAAAATAAAATTTTTTTTTTTTTTTTTTTAAACATGAGTATACAAAAAAAAATAATTATTTATTTATTTACTTATTTATTCAAGTCACGAATTTTTTAAAAAAAAATATATTTATATAAATAAATAAATAAAAAATTTAGATTTAAATATTAAAAAACGTTATTTTTTTTTTTGTTGCAATTAAGTCAAAAAAAAAAAACGTATGAAAATTTGTTGAAATCTTTTGTTACGTTTGTTTAATTTATTACCAACGAGTGTGTATATATATATTTTAAATTTATGTATATTTATTTTTTTTACTTATGAATATTATATTTTATTTTAAAAAAAATAATAATAATATTGGAACGTGCGAAAACACATTTTCACCATCTTTTTCATGTTTAACTTTTGACTCTTATTTATTTGAAAGAGGAAAACATGCGACGACATTTTTCTCCTTTTTTTTTATTAAATTTTGATTTTTTATCTTATACAACAACAACAACAATAATAATAATAATAATTAATCTTATAAATACCTAATGCAAATAATTTTAACGCCATTTTTAATATTTATTTTTTATTATCTTAACAATTTCAGAAACCGATTTAAAAAAAAAATTATTTACATGACACTAAAGTAATTTATATAAAAATTAACGACTTTAAATAAATAAATAAGTAATTAATTATATTTTAATGCTAATAATAATAATAATAAAATTAATTAAAGAAAGAAAAGTAATTTTTTTTCTTTTTTTCTCACACATCAAAAATTTTTTTTTAACCCGAAGAAATTAAAAAAAAAAGATAAAAAGTTTGCAATTCAAAAGGTATTTTATAATTTTTCTTTTTTTGACTACTTATTGTAATTAAAATAAAAGATTATGTATATATATATATATATATTGAAATTTTATTTTATTTAATACGCAACGCGAAAAAATAAACCTTTTGAAATAATAATAATAATGATAAAAGTTAAAAGTAAAACAAAGGGATTCATTATAGGAAAATTTCTCTCTCTCTTTTTTTTTTTTCCAAGTGCCACTTAATTAAACTTCACTCACGCAATTATTTATCAGTATTATTATTATTTCTATTATTATTATTACTATTATTATTATTTCTATCTTTTCTTTTTTTTTTTTTTGTTATGTACGTATTTTCCCATCGGAACAAAACAAACAAAGTTTTATTTAAATAAATTGTTTTTGAAACAATTCGAAATTTATATATTAATTATTATTATTTTTTTTTAAATATAAATATTATTATTATTATTATTATTATTATCGTTATTATTAATTAATATGCATTTATTATTTATTTATTTTGTTAAGCGAATAATTTATTTAAAAAAAAATTAGTTTTTTTTTTTTGAACTATGACGATGATGAAATATTTACATAAGGTTTACATAATATGTTAACCGACAAACAAATCAATCAATATCAGTAAACATTTTATTATATCCCTAAGGGGAAAATTCGTTTAGTGTATTTAATAATTTTGTCTTTTGCTTTTCATTGTTTTAATTATTGCAACAAAAAAAAACTAACAAACTGTTATATGACGTTGTGGGTAATGCATATAAATATGGATTATTTTTTAATTAATTAATATCGATTTTATTTATTTATTTTTTTGTTTATCAATCGGTTTGGTGATAAGGTAACAACGCTTTATAGAAAATTCCACAATTCCAAAAAAAAAACCATCGTAAACCATAACGAAACGAATTAAATTAAATTAATTTTTTTTTTATTGATTTTAATTAGTTAGTAAGACGTTTGTTTTATTATTATTATTATTATTATTATTTTTCCCATGAAAGTAACCGTATTATTATTATTATTATTATTATTATTATTATTATTTTAAACATGTTGTAATTAAGTTTAGAAAAGATTAAAAAATTTTCGCGTATAAAACGTACACACAATCTTATAAAGAAAAAAAAACAAAAACAAATTAAACGTGCAGCCATAGTTTTTTTTTTTGGTGCGTTTTGAATACATTTTTTTTGTTTTTAAATCTATTTTCTCTAGGGATGGAAAGAAAAACGATAATAATAATAATGATAAGGGATGATAAAAAAAACGTGAATCGTATAAACGGTTAAATTTCAAAAAAAAAAAAAAAAAAAAAGGAAATCTCTCGAAACGTAATTTAGTTTTTTTTTTATAAAATGATGGATGTTATTTTTTTTGATGGAAAAATGATTCTTTGAAAATTTTCTTCTGCTTCTCCTTCTTTTTTTTTATTATAATTTTTTTTTTTTTTAATATTGATTTCCAAAACTCTGGGAGGGAAAAAAAAAAAAATTGAGTCAAAGTTTTATATTAAAAAAAAAAAAATTGATAAATCTGCTATAATGTAAAATTTTTTTGAAAAAAATTTAAATTTTCCTTTTTTTTTGGATTATTATAGTCTATAAATCACAGTAAAAAAAAAAAAAATTTATTTATTTCTAATAAGCATTAAATAAAATAAAAAAAAAAAAAAAAACTTAGGAATATGTATATAATATTACTGAAATATAAATTTTATTTTATATTCAAATCATAAAGTTTTATTTTAAAATTTATACTTTTTTTTTTGCAAATATAAATTTTATAGTAAGACAAACGTCTATAAATAATCGTATAATCGAATTTATGTATATATTTTTATGTACGTAATGCATACTACATAAATGCGTAACATTAATAATTAATTAATTAATATTGTTGAATGGATCATTATTATTATTATTTTTTTTTATTATTAATAATAAATCAAAAAATTATACGCGGTGTGTAATTTTACCGCTCACTTCCGGTTTTTTGGAAAATTTGATTTATTCGAAAATATAACTGTCGTATAATTCCGCGAACAGATTGAATAATAATTAATAAATTACGTTGTAATAATAATAATAATAATAATAATAATAATAATAATAATAATAATAATATTTACGATGAATTTTGGTATTTCTATCGTATGTATACGTTAAATTAGTTTAAAAGTGAAAATTAAAAAGGAAAAATTTTATTTATCGTTTCTATCATCATCATTATCATCGTCATCGTCATCGTTGACGCGTTTATCGTTTTCCATCTAATAATCATCATTATCATCATCGCAAAGTTTCGATTTTCCTAAAAAAAAATGATTGGAAAAAAATTTTAAAAAAAAGGAAAACTTATTTTATTTTCAAATGTTGCATGAATATAACATGTAGCCAACATAACAAACATTATAAGCGATGAGAAAACTTTCGAATTTTTTTTTTTTTTTTTCGGGAGAGAGAGAGAAAAAAAATTTTCGGGGGAAAAAAAAAAATTCCCGAAAGGAATCAAAATTTTGAAATATATCGAAAATAGATAAATTTATAAATGATGTTTTTACTTCGTTACGTCACATAAATAAAAAATTACGGATCGTTATTTATTTATTTATTTATTTACATAAGAATTTAATTAATAAATTATTTATTTATTTATTCACGCTATTAACGCATAAAATAATATTAATAATAAAATTTCCGCTTACGGTGATTAATTAAAAACAAAAAAGGAAAAAAAAAATTTTTTTCTTTTTTTTTCCTTTTTTTTTTGTTATAATGAATCACGTTTAATTATTTTCAATTTTATTATTATTATTATTTAAAAAAAAAATTACTCATTTATCGAACGAATTAAATCCTTGCTCGCCATTTTGTTTTTCTTTTTTTTAAAATAATTATTGACTAAATATAAAAAAAAGAAAATTTTTTTTCATTACGCTCAATTATTAATAATGTAAAAAGCGTGAAAAAAATAATAATTTTATCGTTTTAACACGATTATTATTATTATTATTATTATTATGATGTAAAAAGTTTTCATTTTCGTTTTGCTTACCCTCTTAAAACGCAACAATAACAACAACAAAATTTTGTTTTCTGGTTTACATCATTTTCCAAAAAATTTTTACTTAATTAAAAAAACAAAAAAAAATTTTATTTTTTATTAAATTTGTTTTTTTTATTTATTAATTTAAAACTAAAATTATTATTATTATTAACAAAACAAAAAATAAATAAATAAATAAATAATGTTTGGGAAATGTAAAAGTAAACAAAAACAAACAACAACAAAAAATGTTTTTTTTTTAATTAAATTTTTTTTTGATAAAAAAAAAAAAAGTTTTTCTTTTATTCTTATTTCCGAATGAAAAAAAAAAAAGGAAAATTTTTTTCAGGTATCTGTCACCTGCGGTTTTTCACTTGTTTTTCTTTTTTTCTTTATTTTATTTTCTTTTATTTTATTTTTTTTTTTTTTTTAACAAAACTTGACGCTTTGAAAATTTGCTTGCGTCGTCGTTTCGTAAAAAAAAAAAAAGTTAATAAAATTTTCCAGATTTTTTTTTTTTTTTTTTTTTGAGGAAATGAAAATTTTTCTTTCCTGTAGAAAGCAACGTGAAAAATTTTCAATTATGAAAATTTTTTTTAACACGAAACAAATTTTCCTTAAAAAAAAAAAAAAACGTATTTTCTTTTTTTTCTCTTATTTCAAAATTTTAACATTTTTCCTTGTTCAGTCACAAAAAAGTTTTTTTTAAATTAATTTCTGTTGCGGAAAATAATTTTAACACGTTTTTAAAAAAATTTTTTTTTTTTGGAGCTAAATGAAAAGACCCCCTCCTCCCTCCCCACCCGCTTTTTTATTTTCAATACAATAATAGTCTGCCGTTCGATAAATAAATAAGTTAATTAATTAAAAATTGACGAAAAACATTTATTTTAATTTTCCCTCCCCTTTTTCCTTCCCTCTCTCCTTCCCACTTTTCCACGTCATTCGTCATTTGCCAAAAAATTATTCCCGTAAACGAAACTAATAATAATAATTTTTTTTTTATTAACACCCTTTGGCAAAGTCATCGTTAAGTCTGTTGATGACGTAGAGTGTAATTTTTTTCCCTGTTGTAAATAAGTAATAAAAAAAATAATATTCGAACGTTATTTATTTATTTATTTATTTTATTAATTTATAATAATTCAAATCGTGTCTCACCACGACGACATTTTTTTTTTTTTTTTAATAAATTTCGGGTTTTGAAATTTTCACTTTCCTCATTCCCATTTTCGAGGTTTTTACAACGACGCCAGTTTTTCCCCTCCTCTCCCAGCTCCCCCTCCTTCCTCCCCATTTAAAAATACAAATTTTAATATATTTTATTAAATAAGATTTAATTTTAATCACTTATATAAATATGAGAAAACTTTTTCCCATTTTTTTTCTTTCTTTCTTTCATTTTTGAAAAAACATTCGAATAAAATTTTCCCGATTCGAATTCGAAAACGTAGTAATATCATCGTCAATGGTATATAAAAAAAATAATGCAAATGAAAATTTCGAATGGGGAAAATAAAAAATCGTGTGTGACGTCACACACGTGAAAACGTTTGTTTTATCTGTGACGTAATCAAGTTGAATTAATTTGATTTTTTTTTTTTTTTTACTAAATCGGATTTAGAATTTTTTTTTTTTTACTAACAAAAGTAATTACTCGAGTAATAAAAAATATTTTTATTACTCCGGTATATTCGTTTTTTTTTTTTAAATTTTCTAAAATCTAATTTCGAATGCATGCACACAATTTATTATTATTATTATTATTATTATTATTATTATTATTATTATTATTATTATTATTATTTTAATTGCGGAAGCGAAACGAATCATTGATTGTTGACAAAAACAAACAATTTTTCAAATGTTATGTATGAAATTTGCGACGATGATGACGACATCAAAGTCGGTAGTAATAATAATAATTCTGTTACCTTTCTTTGAATATTTAATTGGTGTAATAATAATAATAATTATTATTATTATTATTAACATTTTACGACTTGAATTTATGTTTTTTGGTAATAAAAAATAAAACGGAAGGAAATCCGAAAATCCACGTCGTTAAATCTAATGTAATTTTTAAAAATTTGGAAAAATTCTTTTTTTTTTGTTTGCTGTTGTTTGTTTGTTTGTTTGTTGTTGTTGTCGTGCGATATGTTGTCGTTTCATTTCATTCCGGTAAATAATTTTTCATTTCATTTATTTTTTTTTTGTGTTTTGCTTTAAAAAAAAACCGAACGTGTTATTTTTTATGTAAATTTAATTTGAAACCGTTTGAGTTTTTGTTTTGTTTGTTTGTTTTTTTTTTTTTAAAGAGTATTATTATTATTATCATTGATGGAAAAATGAAAAATAAGTTCCAGGAAATTTTTGGTATTGTAAAGGTATCGATTAAAAAACAAAAAAAAGGTGTAAATGATATTTTCGCGATTAAAACAAACGAGGAGAAAATTCGCGTTTGTTTTGATTTTTTTTGCTTTTTACGTGTACGCAGATATTTTTAAAAAAATTATTTACGCGCGTTTTTAATATTTAAAACCACGTCGTCATCGTAAAATTAATTAAAAAGTGTAAAAAAATCTGTTTTAAAAAATTTCGTTAAAAAAAAAAAAAATTTATTTGATTGTATCGAACAATCAATGACGCCAAATATCCTAAAGCTAAGGCGACAGACGGTACGTCAAACTTTCCCTCCATCACCACAACCACCACCACCACCATCACCATAACCACCATTTAAAACTTTTCGTCTGCTGTCATTCATATTTTTTTTTATTATTATTATCATATACTTTCTGATTTGATCGCATTATGTCTTTTATGCATTTGAATCTATAATTTTTTTTTTCTCTTCCTTCCTTCCCCCCTTCCCTTCTCTTCCCTTCCACCGAATGATTTCTCATCATTTTCTCATTTTCCATAAAACAAACGGTAACCGGAAGTAATTAAAAAAACAAAAAAAAATTTTCATTATTTTAATAATTGATATTGTTGTTGTTGTTGTTTTATTTATTTATTTAAAACAATTTATCAACGTTATTTATGTTTAAACATTTTAGAATAATTTATTGTGTGAATTTTAAGGTTTTCTATCCAGTTGATGTTTTCAAAACGAATTCAAACAACAAGAGCAATAATAATAATAATAATAATAATTTTCTTTTGTTAAATTTTTTCCTTTTTAACTTGGTGTAAAAAAAAAAATTCATTATTATTATTATTATTATTTAGTTAAAAGAAATTATTTCTTCTGCTTCTGTCGAAAAATAAATATTATTTTATCATTAATTAACGAATTTTTTTCTTTTCGTAAAAGAATTTAAATTAAATATTAAAAAAAGAAAAACAACATTAATAATATTGATGATGATGATGATGATTTTTGTATAATACGTTTTCATTGAAAAAAAAATAGAAAATGAAAAAAATTTAAATTTCATGACGCTGGAGAAAAAAAGAAAGAAGAAGAAGGAAAAATTTATGAAAAGATTTTTTTTTTTTTTTTGATGGCGTCAAAAAAGTTAAAGATTTAACGGATAAAAGTGATAAAAACTTTTAGTTTTTAGTTTTTTTTTTTTTTTTTTTTTGCTTAAGTGTTAGAAAGTTTGATTTTAATGTTTTTAACTCTAAATTAAACTTTATTATTATTATTATTATTAAAGCGGTTTTCAATATTATTACTATAAAATTGTTATTCCTTTTATATATATATATATATATATATATATATTTACGGGGAAAAAATGTGGATGAGAGAAAATGAAGAAGGGAAGTTAAAAAAAAAAAAAATTTTTAATTTTATTTTTAAACGAAGGAATTTCATTCAAACTGGGATTTGGCGCCATTTACAATTTTCTCATAATTACCCGTTGGAATAATAATAATCATAATGCCACGTTTTTACACGTGATCCCTAAGGAATAAATGCTTGAAGTATCAGTTATGCTAAATCAAATACCACCACGTCTTGGAAATTTTTCCTGAGTTCATATCACCTCCTGGATTGGATTCCTGTAACATCTGCGGAGTAATCAGAAACAGGAAATAGGAAAATCACATCCTCTTTATGTTGCCCGAAGAACAAGAATCGCTCTTTCTTCATCTTACTCTCATTTAATCCCGTGGGACGTGTAGTACCCAATCAAGTACCAATGGCGTCCAATGCTTATTAACTTCCATGATCGAACGAGTATTAATGCCTCCAGCGAAACGTGGCCGTATTATTATTATTATTTAATATCAACGCACTGATATCGTCTTATTGTTTTATCTACAAATTCCGTGGCTATGATAAAAAAATTAAATTTTATTAAGACTCGTTTTGATAACAGAAAAAAAAAAAA
The DNA here is from genome assembly GCF_000006295.1 of Pediculus humanus corporis. Taxonomy (NCBI): domain Eukaryota; kingdom Metazoa; phylum Arthropoda; class Insecta; order Psocodea; family Pediculidae; genus Pediculus; species Pediculus humanus. The sequence continues at coordinate 32,397 of NW_002987166.1, read as the reverse complement.
TATCGCCGAAAATTCCAGGCGATATTAAATTTATTTATTTTTTTTTGTAATTTATACGTTCCAGTTTTTATTTTCAAAGATTAAATCTAATTTCTTTTTATATATTATTTTTTAATCTTTTAGGATTTTATTAGAAAAGTTTTTCGAAACAAAAAAATAAAAAAAAATTTCCGGTTTTTTTTTTCGGGTCGGAACCGGAAAAATTTGATGCGGATGATGTTGATGATGATGATGATGTATCGGTCGGAACGATGAAAGAATTTATAAACATGTAATAATAATTTCACGATGGATGAATAAAAAAAAAAAAAAACAAACGTGGGGGGTATTTTTAACGGTTTTTTTCTTCTTATAAGAAAAA
>NW_002987166.1:26864-32014 GCF_000006295.1 Pediculus humanus corporis | reverse complement strand
ACGCGACGACGAGTCAAAAATTAATTAATTAAAAAAATTTATATATATATATATATTTCACGGAAGTTAAAAGAAAGATTAAACGGGGAGAAAACCGGAAAAGGAAGGACGGAGGAAATGATTAAAAAAAAAAAAGAGAGAAAGAGAGAGTGGGAGGAAGAGGAAAGCGTCATTCGAAGTTATCCAAGGTAAATTTACGTCGCCGATTTGTTAGAGGTTTTCCGATGCGAAAGTTAATCATTAAAGAACAAAGAAGAAAATTAAATGAGAAAATTTGTCATTTTCGAATTTGATTAAATTTGATTGGAAAAAAAAAAAACTACGACCTGAAAAACATCAAATATTGTTTGGATAACAAATATAAACGTATGTCGTCACACACATTCTGACGCGAGATATCGATTCTCGTTATCGCGCGAAATATTCGTTAAAAATTTACCGTTTGCGTTTACTTCTGTTTTTTTTTGGGGGGGAAGATTTCAAACCGGAAAAATTAAAATAAAATTTATTTGCGTAAAATTTGTCTGGCTAAAAAATAATTTAATGATTCGTCATGATGATGATGATGATGATGATGATGATGATGACAAATTTAAAACTTGAATTTAATGCTTGCGGTTAGTTTTAAAACTAATAAAATAACGCTATATTTCATTCCGCTAGATGAAACTTTTCAAATCTAAATTTTAATACTAAAAATTACTTTTCCCAAAAAAATTTTCTTAGTAATTCATTTAAAAAAAAAGGAAAAAGGAAAAGAAAAGAAAAAGAAAAAGAAAAAGGAAAAAGGAAAGAAAGAAAAGAAAAAAAAATATTTCTTTTTATTTATTTTGTTGACGTCACATAAAACGTAAACGTCATTAAAAATTTTTTTTCTTTTTCTTTTTCTTCTTCTGTTTTTTTCCAACCGTTCGAGAGTGAAAAAAGGAAAAGAGTGAAAATTCAAATAATACAATTTTTTCACCTGTTTAAAATTTATCTCAGGTGTTGTGCTTATATATATATTTTTTTTCTATCTCTCTCTCTCTCTCTCTCTCAAATTTCTTATACAATTTCCTCTTTCGATACGATTTTGTCTATCTATATATCTATCTATCTATCGTCCATGTCGATTTTTATCGAAAATCTCAACCTTTTCGCATAATCGATATATCGAAATGGCACGTTTTAAAGTTAAAAACGTTTTTTTTTTTTGTGTTACGAAATTAAACAGAATAAGGGTATAAAAAAAAAAAAATTTTTATTTTTCTAGATTGTTAACAAGGAGATTGAATTACAGGTTGCGTAAAAGAGAGAGAGAGAGAGAGAGAGAAAAAAAAGGTTTCCAAGGCAACGATACCTGGCTCTCCATCAAAAAGTAATTATTGACCTTTTGTTTTTACTTTCCCAAATAATTCGTCCGAAAAATGATTAAAGTTGCAATTTAATTATTTCTACGGCAATCAGTGCTGGAAATTAATTACTGCACTTGTTGGAAAAATATATTGCCGGAATAATAATGATGATTATTATATTACCGTGATGATGATGATGATGATTTTTAATCTAATGTAATAAAATTTAAACGTCGACTCTTTTCGTTGAGTTTTTATGTTTGTTTTTTTTTTTTTTGTTTTGCTTTTATTTTTATTTTTTATTTTTTTTTATTTAACCCCCCCCTCTCGCCTCGCCCCGCCCCGCCCACCTCTTCTCCTGTCTTCTTTTTATTCCCTTTTTCTTCTTCTTCTTCTTCTTATTTTCGTAAAACGAAATTTTTGTATTTCGAATCGAAAATTGTCTGTAAAATAGCAAATAAATTCAATAAACTAAAAAAGTCGGTACGTTTTTTTTTTTTTTTTTTCAATTTTGAACGGAATCGTTTTGAGTTTTCATGTTCGATTTTTTTTTTTAAATTAAGGTCTAATTTCATTTACTTTAACATATTTTTTTTTTTATTCTTTCTCCAGATCTGCCATTTTTTTATTTTTGTGACGTCATTGAATAATTTTATTTTATTTTTTACGTGCGGTATAATTTTTTTTCTTTTTTTTTTAAACTTTTATTTTATTTATTTATTTAATTCAATTTGTCGGAGTTTTAATTTAAAAAATCATGGAAAAAGAGAGAGAAAGAAAGAGAGAGAGAGAAAGAGAGAGAGAGAGAAAGAGAGAGTGAGAGAGAGAGAGGGTGAAAAATCATGAGGAATAGTATAGAAAAATTTATAAGAAAATTAACATTTCAGATTGTGGAAAAATAAAAGGAAGAATGTGTCAAGTATAATTTTCATTTGGGTTTTCCTCCCCCCCTTCCTCCTTCCCCCCGTCCATTTTTTTATAAGAAAACCATTTTAAGTTTGCTTGCGTTTCTAATTATGGTCAGTTTCGCCTGGAAAAGCAGAAAAGAAAAATTTAATTCGGAACATTTGCGGCTGGTAGTTTCAGATCTGACTCATATTATTTTACATAATGGTTTTTGCACCTTCGACCTTTTTAGAATATAAATGTTTTTCCTCGTTTCGGTTATTTCTGGTTTTTCGTGTTTTGTTTTTTTTTTTCACCCCTCCCCCCTTATCTCTCTCTCTCTCTTTTTCGGCAAGGTAATAAAGGCCGAAAAACAAAACAGAAAAAAAAAATTATTTCGCGTGAAAATATGTTAAAAATGCATCGTAAATTTTAAAAAAAAAAAACCAATTATTATCATTTAATTAGCTTTTATCTTGTTTACCATTTTCTCAAGGTCGTAACTTTATTATCCACGTGTAAATTTTTTACGAAAAGGATTAATAAAAAAAAAAAACAAAAACAACAACGACAACAACAACAACAACAACCAACATCGACATTTTTTTTTTTTTTTTTTATCTCTAGGATTTTACATTTAAATAAAAAAAAATTTTTTTTTTCATTTTACGTTATAACTTTTACATGACAACAACGTTTTTAATGTAAAAAAAAAAAAAAAAGTGCATGTAAATGGCTTATGCGTGGCCATTCGTGCGTGAATTTTTTTTATTTTTCTCTTTTTTTTCGATTTATTTATTTTCTTTTATTTATTTATTCAAATAAAAAGAAAAAAAATAAATAAAATAAAATTTCGCATTCGGTTTAATAAAAAAATATAAAATATAAAATAAATAAAATTTGAAAAATTATCAAAAGCTCAAAACGAAAAAAAAAAAATTTTCTTCTTCTTCCGTTTGCAAAAAAAAAAAATCTTTTTGTTCATTGTTGTCTATTATTTTTTCGTATGAAAGAGAGAGAGAGAGAGAAGGGGAAAGAGGGTGGTGGTGGTGGAAGGTTTCAAAAATCCAATATCGGAACGTAAAATACGGAAAAATTTATTTTAACTATTTATTATCCGATGGTCTCCATTGAATTTTTGAGGTTAATGAATGATAAAGCGGTTGTTGAAAGCGTTAATAATATCGAATTTATATTTATTTTACTCTCTCTCTCTCTCTCTCTCTCTCTCTCTCTCACTCTTTCTCCCTCTCTCTTCCACACACTTTCGTAATGAGAGAGAAAAAAAGAAAATTGGAAAAAGTAGGCGAATGATAATGGGGGGAAGGGAAGAGGTAGGATTTTCATATAAAAACAATCAAATTTTCCCGGAAAATTTTACACACGCACACACACGCACACGCACGAATGTCACATATTTCTAGTTTTAAAATAATATTTCTTCTTTTAATTAAATGAAAATTTCATTTTATGGCGTTTTTATGACGTTTAACTCTCCATGTTTTTATCTGTTAGATTATATTGAAGAGGAAGAGGAGAAGGAGTAGGAGGTGAAAGGAACAAATGTGGGACAAAAGGCGGAGATTCAGGAGGCTTCGTTCGGTAAGTGCGATTTTATTTTAATCATAATAATAGTTATTTTAGTGTTCGAATCTTATTCGATTTTTTTTTTCCGTTTCGTCGTTTTTTTTTTTTTTTTTTTTTTATTCCATCCGGGATTTCTTCTTTCCTTTCGTCAAATATTTATTTATTTATTCATTATCATTATTATTTTTTTTCTTTTTTATTATTTTATCCAAAGTTTTATGTTTCATCGACCATTTATAAAATTGAAAAAAAAAAAAAAAAAAAATTTTTTTTTTTTTTTAATAAACTGATATCTATTCTATTGAAAAAAAAAACAAAGGAAGTAAATATCGAACGTAATTTAATTTTTAATAAAAAAAATCCGTAGTAAATCAATTACTATGGAAAACAATGTTAGTCATTATAAAAAAAAAAAACAATTACAATGGGGGGGGGGAAAGGGGGTTTAATTTAAAAGTACAACAATGAAAAGAATTAAAAGCGATATCGATTTTTGATTAATTAAAAAAAAAAAAAATTTTATATATATATAAATGTACGTAAAAAAAAAAAGAATGGGATTTTATGATGTAGAGAGAGAGAAAGAGAGAGAGAGAGAGAGAGAGAAAAAAAAAAACAGGAAATTAAATTTAAAAACGTAGAAAAAAAAAAAAAAAGAAAATGCATCTTGCTGTGAAATTCTATCAAAAAGGACAAAATAGAAAAAATCTAATATATTTTAAAAGGCAACTGAGTAAATTAGAACAAAAACAACAACAACAACAAACAACATGGCACAAATAAAGTTAAAGTAAAAAAAAAAAAAATAACATTAGGAATAACAACATTACAACAAACGACATTATGTTTTTTTTTTTTTTTTTGTTACGTTGTTGTAAAAAATAATTTTCACGTTTTTTTTTTTTTTTTTTTTGTAAATTTGGGACTAATTATTTATAAAAAAAAAACAAAAAAAAAATTTTTAAGCAATTTAAAAATAATTTTAAACAATTTAGTTAAGATGTCCCGGGGAAATTTTTATATGTATTAAAAAAAAAAGGAAAAACGGTAAACGTTTTCGATAATGGACCCCCTGGGAACCGAAAAAAAAAAAAAAAAAAAAAAACATTTTTAGAATTGTTAAAGGGTTTCGCATATATTTTAGTTGTTATTTTATATACTAAATTTTCTACGTCGCAAAATACTAAAAGCCATCCGAACGTTTTTTTTTTTTAAAAAAAAAATCACGTACTACTGCTACTACCACTACTACTACTACTAAAGAGTTTCGAATCTTTCGAAAGAGAGAGAGAGAGAGGTGGGGAGAAAGAGACGCTTAAAAAAATATAAAAAAAAAAAATTACG
>NW_002987166.1:3441-26404 GCF_000006295.1 Pediculus humanus corporis | reverse complement strand
ATTACTTTTATTTCTTTACGGGAAAAGGAAAAGAAAAAAAAAATTTTTTTTTGGGGAAGGAGGGAAAGAAAAATAAAAAGAAAACGATGGATGGATGGATGAATGGATGAATGGATGGTTGGGGAGTCGAGAGAGGAGGAGGAGGGAGTAAAAGCAGACGAAAAATAGTTATGCGAATACTAAGACTTATTTTATTACTCTTTCCATTAAGTTAATATATAACGGAAACTTTTTTTGTTTTGTTTTTTTTTTTGAATTAAGAACAACCGGAAATAAACGAACGATATTGTTTTTTTTTTTTTTTTTTCGTTTTGATGATTACGAATAAAACTATCAAATTGTGCTTTTATAGAGAGGGGAGGAGAGGGGGAGAGGGGGGGGGGTAAGGAGAGGTCGGAGGGCGTGTTATGATTTTTTTTAGTTTTAATTTTTAAAAATTATTTGGTGAAGTTGCATTCTTCGGAAAATTTTCTTTTTTAATGAGAAAAAATCTTACTACTTCCGTTTTAATGAGAAAAAATCTTACTACTTCCGTTTTAATTCGTTAATATTGATAATAATAATGATGATAGTGAGGTATTTGTTAGTATCTCCATTGAAATATCTGTCTTAATAAGTAAATGGTGTTTCGAAAGTACCACTACCCATTTTTGAGTACTTATGCCTAAAAAAAAAAACCTAAAACGAATGCTGGGAAATTTCAGAAAACCTGCGAAACTCGTCGGGTTTTAAATTTAAAATAATAATAATAATGATAATAATAATATTTACTTAAAAAAAAAATGAGCACAAAAAATAAAAAGTTTAATTGTCGCCACAATTTAAGTGTTAATTATTCGACTTGAATCCCTCGTACATATATTTTAAAGTCGTAAGAAATTTTTACAATATGTTGGCAACCCTTAATAAAAAAAATGGCAAAAAAATAGTAAAAGGTTACAAAACGACTACTACTACTACTATTATTATTATTATTATTATTATTATTATTTTTTATTTTTCTAAGCTTAACACTTTCATTCGTGTCCGAAAGGATTTTGAGCTTACATTTTGCCTTACCTACAATCATGAAGGGTTTAAATCCTCTTATTCCTCTTGGTGTTTTCTACTAGTTATTGTCGTGTGTGTGTGTGTGCTCCACAACATTTTTTATTTGTTTGCTTACATTTTTTTTTTAGTTACTATAACAAAAACTTTGACTCTCGATATTTGTTTACAAACACACAAACTCAAAAACATAATAAAAAACAAAGCGGATTAAAAACAGTTTTTTTTTATGTTTTTTTTTAAAAGTTTAATTTTTTGGGTTCGATATTTTTTTTTTTTTTTATTTCAAAACCGTAAAACCTTTTTTCGTTTTTTTTTTTATACTCATTTTAAAGCTCAGATTCGTTCGATTACTTTTTTTTTTATTTTTTCGTAAAATACGTTTTAAAAAAAATAAAAAATTAAAATTTGTCGCACGTAGGAAAAAAAAAGGAAAACGAATCTGTCGGAAGGACGAAAAAAAAAAAAATTAAAAAATAATAATAATAATAATAAATTCTAAAATAAACATTTAAGAAAATCTTTTGATTTCTTTTTTTTTTACAAAATGGCGAGAATGGAATAAAATCGATAATCGATAATTTTATTCGATTAATCGAATCATCAATCGTTAATCGAAATCCCTACAAAACAATTACACTCGCGAGAAAAATAATAAAAACTTTCATACTTAAATATACATATATATAAATTTTTCTTAAGGACGTTTTTCCTCCCTTCGACCCCCCCCCCCCCGAAACCTCCCTTTGATTCCCCATTCCCGATTCACTTCAAAACGCATTTACATTATCGTAAAAAAAAAAAAAAAAAAAAACGAGAGACGATAAGTCTTTATTTATTTTTAATTTGAAAAAAAAAAAATTCTTTTTCTTCCCCCTTTCCCCTCCCCCCTCAAAAAAAAAACTTTTCTCATTTTTTATTTTTATTTTATTTTTATCTTTTGCTTCCCCTCCCCCTCCCCACCAGCCTCCACGAAAATAAAAAAAAACGAAAGGATTTAGTTTTTTTTTTAAATAAAAAAAAAAAAGGGGAAAATTATTATTATAAAATTATTATGGTTTCCATGCGGGAAAAAAAAGAAAAACTAATTATCGGCGCCATTTGTTTTTTTTGTAAATGCAAAATGGAAAATAATAATAATTAAAAGAAATTAAAATTTTCCGAAAAAAAAAAAATAATTTAAGACGTAGTAAATAAATAAATAAATAAATAATAATAATAATAATAATAATAATAATGAAACTCGATATAAAAGTAATTACGTGTTTTTATTTATAATTTATATGTGTATATATATATAATTTTTTTAAATTGAAAAAATGGCGTGTTCACCTGTAAATGTAATTAATTAATTTTTTTTTTCGTACGCTCTATTTAAAATAAATTTTATTGGAATCAGATGAGAGAGAGAGAGAGAGAAAGAGGAAAAAAGTAATAATAATGATAATAAAATTAAAATAAATGAATAAAAAGGGGAGAGGGGGAGGGAAGGGAAAATTAAAAGTAAACAAAAGATGCAATTTTAAATTATGTCCTTTTTTTTCCTCCTTCTCTTTTCTTTCTTTTTTTTTTCCTACTCTTTCCTTCGGGCTTTTACTTTTTTCTACCATCTTTTGTCTTTCCTTTCTCCCTCTCCCTCCCCATCTCACTACAGAATTCGTTCGATATCGTCTTAAAGCTCTCAGACAATAAAAAAAAAAAATTTTAAACGGGGGGAGGAGGTGGGAAGAAAAGAAAAATATTTTAACAAGTAATTGCCCCCTAAATTTAAATCCTTTACAAATAAAATAAGTTTTTTTTAAAATAAATTACGTTTTTTTTTTTTGTATAAAAAAAATAATGGGGGGGTGATGGGGGTCGGGGGAAAAGTGGGGGGGGAAATACGTAAACCAAAAAAAAAAACGTTGAACCTTTTTTGTATTTTTTTATAACAGAAAAAAAAAATGAAACAAAAAAGGTTTTGGAAATTTTTTTTTTCTTTTTTTGCAACAAGTAACCTTTTTTTTTTCATATTAAAAAAAAAGGAAAAAAGGAAAAACAAAAAGAAAATATATTAAATTTTTTTTACATGATTGAATGTGAAAGATTTTATCGATTTATCGATTTTATTATTATTATTATTTAAATTAAATTTTTAAACAACTTTTGAGGTAATCATAATTTAACGTGAATAATTTTATTTAGAAAAAAAAAAAAAGGGGGGGGGGAGATAAGTAAAACACGTGTATGATAAATTAATGGAATATTTTTTTTTTTTTAACGGGAACAAAACAAAATTAATTCAAGATTCTTTTAAAAAAAAAAAAAACTCACCGGAAATAATTTTTATAATTTCCCGAACAAAAGAAAATGAAGAAAAAGGAAAAAAAGAAAAAAGAAGAAAATTTATAATTAATTTTAATTTTTTTCTTTTTTTCTTTTTTCCTTTTTATTATTCACGGTTAAAAGTATAAAAAAAAAAAAAAAAAAATTAAAATTTTTCCAATATGTCTCTCTGACGTCACCATTTTTTTTCCCGAAAGAAAATTTATCAAACATTAAAATTTTTTTTGTTATATTTGATGACGTAAAGGGTAAAAAAAAAAATCTTAATTCTAAAAGATTCAAAAAGCAAATCATATTATTTTGACATTCATCCATTTTCATTTTTCCCGCTCCCTCTCCCTCCTTCTTTTCCCACCTTCTTCTCACACGTTTTTTTTTCCCTTTTTTTTTTTTTTTCGTTCAACGAACGAAAATAAAGAAAATTAGAGATGAATGATGGAAAGAGTTAGGAATATAAAAAAGAAAATAAGAATAGGAAAAAGGTTCGATTTACAAAGGGAAAAAGGAAAAAAGGAAAAAAAAACTCGAGAAAAAAAAAATTTCAAATTAGAGAAAAAAAGTTTAAAAAGAAAAACGTTGAAGATGTAAAAACGTGGAAAAACTTTTCTGGCATGCATTATTTTTTTCTTTTTTTTCCTTTTAATAAGAAAAAAAAAAAAAAAATTTTATTTTAAATTATTTAAATTAATTTGCTAAACATTTTCTAGAGTTAAAGAGAGAAAAGAGAGAAAGAGAGATTGAGACAGAGAGAGAGAGAGAAGAGAGAGAAAAGAGAGAAAGTGTAAAAAAACAAACGACAAGGAAAAAAATTCAAAAAAAAATAAACGAAGAAGTTAAAGAGAGAGAGAGAGAGGGAGAAAAAGAAAAAGAGAGATATATAGAAAGAAAGAAAGAAAGATAGATATCGAAAGAGAGAAAGAGAGAGAGAGAGAGAGCGTAAAAAAACAAACGACAAGAAAAGAAATTAAAAAAAAAAAATAAACGAAGAAGATAAAGAGAGAGAAAAAAAAAGAAAGAGAAAGAAAAAAGAGAGAAAGAGGAAGATAAAAAAAAGAGAGAGAGAGAGAGAGAGAGAGTAAGTGGGAAGAAATAATAAAACTTTTCCATAGTGGAATAAATTAATATCTAACTTTTTGTCACATCTACAAACTGACTGATTATTAATTAGCAAGATTTCTTTTTTTTTTCTTTTTTTTCTTAAAATATTTTTATAATTTTACACATGAATTTATATATATTATTATTCTATCTCTATCTCTCTCTCTCTCTCTCTCTCTCTCTCTCTCTTCCTCTCTCTCTCTTTTTTTTTTTTTCTTTATTTGATTAAAACTAATTTTCAGACGATCTAATAAAGTTTTTTTTTCTTTTATTTTTAACTCTAATAACGTTTCTTTAAATTCAATTAAATTTTTAACGTAAAAAAAACTTTTTTTTTTCTCTCCATTCTTCTTTTTTTTTATTCAAACGTTCTCTTAGACGAAAGGTAACGGTAATGATGATAATAATAATAATAATGATAAACTTTTCCTAGTAATTAATTAAATACCAACATGTAGATTTTTTTTTTTTTATAAATAAATTATTAACCGGAGTGAAAAAATAAATTCGTATAAATTATTGAATAGTAAAATAGAAAAAAAAATAAAAAAATGGATCGATAAAATCAATAAATAAATAAAATTATGGCGGAAAGGTAAAAAAAAAAAAAATTATGTGTAAAACATCCAAAAAAAAAAAAAAAATTTTTATATATCGAATCCAAAATTGTTGAGTCAATATGGAAGTTATAAAAAAGTCTGTCGCGCATTTTTTACTTTTTTATTTTTATTTTATTTTTATGACGGCCACGTGGTTTTTAAATAATTCAAAAACTTTACACGTGTTTCTTTATTTCAAATAACAACAACAACAACAACATAAAACATAAAATTTGTGTTTTGTGTCGAAATCCTATCATATTATAAATTAAGTTTAAAAAAAATTTTTTTTCTTTTTTCTTTCGTAATCATTCATCATCATTGTATTTGTCTTTCATCCCTCCATCCCCCTCCCCCATTTTTTTTTAAGAAAAATTATTCTACTTCAACGAAATGGATGGAAAAAAAACAGAAGATTTTTTGTAACCTTAAAATTCAAATACTATCACTCAGACAATTTATTTTCATGAAAAAAAAAAAAAATACGTGTGAATAATTGTCATCGATGATGATGATTATTATTATTATTATTATTATTATTATTATTATTATTATTATTATTATTATTATTATTATTATTATTATTAATATTATTATTATTATTATTATCATTATTATTTCGATTTCGTATTTCGAATCTTTTTTCCTAGGAAAAAAAAAAAAAAAATTTCTCTCCTTTTTTTTCTCTCTTTTTTTCCCTCCCCACACCTCTCCACCCCCCGTCTCCCCACTACAACTTTTATGAGAGTCTGAGGGACAATAAAAAATGGCTCGTGACAAAAAAAAAAGTTGAATAAAAAAAAAAAAAAAAAAAAAAAAAGAAAAAAAATTTATTTTATTATCTGAAAAGAATTATTATGTGCTGAAAAAAAAAAAATTTTTCTTTTGTGAATTAGTTAAAGCCGATGATAATAATAATAATAATAATAATAAAGAACGCATGCGTGATAATAATTTACGTCACGAAACCGATTTATTTAATTAATTAATTATTAATTTTTTTCCGTTTGATTTTACAAAATAAAACCGTCGGTAAAAAAAATTTAAAAATTTTTTTTAGAAGATACTTTCATACGTTTGATTATAATCAGCGCGTAACTCTTTCTTAGTTTCCGATTTTTCAAAAAATATTTAACCTTACGTTTATTTTTAAAAAATTTAATAATTATTTGATTGTAATCATAACAATTTCATATATTTTTTTTTTTAATAAGGATGAGAGAGGGAAAGAGAGAGAGAGAGAGAGAGAGAGAGAGAGTAGATTTATTAATGAAAACACTTGTTATGAAAATTTTCGTAAAATTTCGTGAAAAAAAGATTTTTCTATTAATATAAAACAAAATGTGTTATTAATGTATTTAACGTAATTTGTGGTTCGCACATTTATGTATAATATTATTGTGTTTAAATGTTGTGAATATAATTAAAATGAAGTGAGTGCACAATTGAAAATTTTCCACGTTTTCTTATAAATAGTATGTATGATGAGAAGTGGGAAAATGAAAACGAAGAAAATACTAGAACAATTTTCGTTCTGTTAAGAATTTTATGAAGATTTTAATTCTTCCTGATCCCGAATTACTTCGAAAATGTTGTTTTCACCAAAATCCAGAATCGGTAATAAGATGAATACAGGAAGAAAAAATTAACGTAATGATTTAGCATCACTGATATCCGGACATTTACTCCTTAGGGATAAGAGTAAAACCTGGAAAATGTTTTTTGGGGGGACAGAACGATGCACGATGCAAGATTTTTTTTTAGATCAAATGAGAGGAAAACAAAAAAAATTTCGTTTTGTTATTAATAAAATTCCTTTTTTTTTTGGAAAGGAAAAGCTTTTAATGCCAAAAAAAAAAAAACAAAACGAAAGAAAAAATGAAAATTTTAAAGAAAGAAAACTAAAGGATAAAACGTGATAAATAAAAGTTGTTTTTTTTGAAAAATTTTTCAGAGTCTTTAGTTTGAAATTAAAAAGGCCAATAAGTTGAAAAGAGAAGAGTGAGATGAGAAGGAAAAAGAAAAAAAAACGGAAAGATAAAATAAAAGAAAGGGAAAGAGAGAGAGAGGAAAAAAGATAAAAAAAAAAAATTTTCCGTTTATTAGATTCCGTTGTTTACAAAGGAAAAAAAAAAAACTTTTGAAAAATAAGGCTTTTCCAAAAAAAAAAAAAAAAAAAAGAAAACAAGGTAGTAACATAAGCTTTTTTTTTTTTTTTATCATCTAGGAAAAATAAAAAAATCTAGAAAATTCCACATAAAACAAGAAAAACGGGAAGGAAAAAAGAAAAAAAAAGAAAATCGTTTCTACTTTTTACTTTATTACGTCACAAAAAATTAAGAAAAAAAAAAAAAATTTCTAGAAAAAATTTTTGAGTCGGTCGATTCGTAAAAAAAAAAAAATCGATTTTGCATTTTCTTTTTTTTTTCTTTTTTTTCGGAAAAGTTGTATTTCTTTTTTTTTTTTTTGGGGGGGGGGGGTAAAAGATTAAAAAAAAGAGCAAACGTGCAAAAAAAAAAAAAAACAGGAAAAGTATACGAAAAGGTAAAAAAAAAAAAAAAGGTTAAGAAGAAAACTCTCTAGAATTTTTTTTTTTTTTATCGAGTTTAAAAAAAAAAGTGCCGTTAAATTATTGACGACAGAAATATTATTCAAAATGGCGTCCGGCCAACTCTTTAAAGTTTTTTTTTTTTTTTATTCTCTCCCGGATATGAAATCATCGGTAAAATTAGAAAATATTATTATTATTAATATGTTTTATTGTAATTATACGTTAAAAATCGATATAATCGATATAATTCGATATAATTCGATAGAAAAAAATCGATATTTTTTACAAGCACGTGGGTAAATTGACAAAAATTCTAACAAAAATCTCTTTCCTTTTTTTTTTTTTTTCTATTTAATCGTATTTATTTTTGTTTAAACCGATCAAAGAATGATTTTTCATTCTCTTTACATCTAACCCTTCCTCCTTCTTTCCCCCCTCAAAAAAAAAAATTCTCCATTAATTTTAACAAGCTGAAAATATAGATAAAACCCTCCCCCCCATTTCCTTCTTACGACTTGAAACTTTTCAACATGAGTAATTTAATCCTTTTTAATATTAGGTAGTAGCCTGTTATCTTTAACTTACTCCTTTCAATTTTTGTTTTTAAGAGAAAACCATAAAGTTTAAAAAAAAAAAAACAATAAAAACGTTTAAGCTTTTTTTTTTTACTTTAGTTACAAACAGTTGCCTCCTCCATTTTGAACTTCGACATTACCACACCCGCCGCCGCCGCCGCCACTATTACGATTATTCTTCACGCTTAAAAATAAAAAAAATCCTTTCTTTTTTCCTTCCCCTCTCCCTCCTCCTACCCTTCCTTCCTCTTTGATTATCGATAATAAATTTACCTTGTGAAAAGTTTTTTTGTTAAAAAAAAATCGATTATCGATTTACTGATGTTAATTATTCGCGGATATGTGAAACGAGATTTACGTTTAAAGAAATCGATTTTTCGAGAAAAAAATTTTTTTTTATTGTTTTATTAATATTTGAAATACATTAAACCATGACGAAAATGTGTAAGAGAGAGAGAGAATGTGTGAGAGGATTAGAGACAGAGAGAGAAAGAGAGAGAAAGGCAAGGTAAAAACGATAAGAATAGGTTTACACGATGTGAGAGAACACCAAAAAAAATCGTTTTTTTTTTGTATTTATAACAGGGAGCCAAACCTGCGGGGGAGGAGGGAGGGGTGGGAAAGGGGAAGGGGCAGGGCGGAAAAGGCTGGAAAAATAAAAAGAAAAAGAAAATTTTTTTTTTTTTTTTTTTTTTACTTTCTCGTTTTGGTTGATTTGATTTTATTATTTTTTTACGGTTCGACGATTCAACGTAATAAATATTAAAATATTTGTTTATTATTGAATTTTGTCGTGGTTTTAGAATCATCATAAAAAAAATACAAAAAAAAAAACATCGACAATAAAAATAATAATAATTTTTGTCGTGACGTAAAAAAAATGTAAAACGACGTCGGGATTAATTTTTTTTTTTTTTTTTAAATAATTTTTTTTTACATTTAATTATTATTTAATAACGATTGTTTATCTCCGGTGGGGGGCAGAAGGGGGGGGGTAGAGGGACGATCAAAAAGTTTCGAAAGTTTTAAAAAAAAGGAAAACATTTTATTAAGGTTTGCCAAAATTTTTATATAACCTTTTTTTTTTTTTTAACACGTTATCGAGTATTATTAAAGCCAAACCTTTTTTTTTTTTTTTATCATCATCTAAATTTAATTTTTTTTTTTTTTTTGCGAAAATTTGGAAAACGTGGAAAAAGAAAGGAAAATCTGGTTGGCTCCACGCCCTTCATTTGAAAATTTTATTCCGTTTGTTTTATTTTTTTGTCACCGGACTAAAAGGTTTTTATTCCGTGTGGGGAGAAAGGGAGAGAAGAGGGGAGGGAGGGGAGGGAGGAACAAAAAGGTCTTTATTTAATTACTTTAAAGTAAGTTTTCATAACATTTAATATAATTTTTGTTTTGTTTTGTTTCTTTCATTAACTCTCTCAAGTTTAACAAAAAAAAAAAAAATTTTTTTTTAAACTATAAATTTTACTTTTCCGCTCCGCCCTTTCCCCCCCCTCCCCCGGTCGTATGTAGTGACGTAATAATTTCATGTTTCGAATATATAAAAAAAAAAAATATCGAATAAAAATGCGATTTCATAAAAAAAAAAAAAACGTAAAAATATCTCTTGGGATATTGATTGTGATGAAAGTTAAAACACCCATGGCGATAATTTGTTTTTTACCCTTTTTTTTTTTTTTTGAATATCAAAAATTACGCGCGCGGTTTTTTTTTTTTCCCACCACCGATGGTGACGTCGACGACGACGACGACGACGCCATTTTTTTTTAACCCTTAATGTAATTATTAAAATAAAACCTCGATCATTTTTTTTTTTTTTAAGTTAATGTTATTATTCTTTACATTATCATTATTATTATTATTTTTTAATTTACGTTTTTATCATCGTCCATTTTGTAAATTATTTAATTTTTTTTACACACACCCCGGATAAAACCAAAAATGATAATGATGATAATAAATTTTTGCGGTTTTAGTTTGTTTAGTTTGTTTTTTCAAAAACAAAAAAAAATGAACGTTAAATTTTGTCGTCTGCTATATAATTAAACACGTGATTTGTTTCCCTTCCCCACTCCCCTTCCCGTCGAGCCCACGCGTTGATAATTATATTGAAAAAAACAAAAAAAAAATAGGAGCGCATTAAGGAATGTTATAACCTTTTTATATTTAACACCTGAGTTACTTACTACCTATTACGTACGAAACCTTTTTTGTAATAGACAATTAAAAATGGCGTCTCGCTGATTAATGGGGATCGGATGAAGTTGTAAAGTAGGGGGTAGGGGGAGTAGGAAGGGGGAAAAAAATTTGTTGTAATTTATTATGAATGAAATAAAAAAAAGTTTTTTTTTTTTGGTTGGTTGTTGATGGTTCGTCATTTATTTTTCTTTCAAATTCGATCACATTTAGAAATTGAATTTTTACCACCTGGTACGATAAAAAAAGATTTTTCCACAGTAAAAAAAAAGGAAAAGTAAATCGAAGGTTTATTATATTAAATTGAAAAAAAAAATTTTATTAATCATTCTTTTTTTTTTTTGTGGCGTGAATGGTATAATAAATGTTTTTCAACTGTGATAATAATGATTGTAACGATATTTGATAATAACGTTTGTGAAAAGGAAGAAAAACTGGAATTTTGCCACCGTGAAGAGAAATAAAATAAAATAAATAAATATCTGGAGGAATAGGAAATAGGAAAAAAAAGCCGCCAAATTGGTGTGGGAGGATAAACTCAAGGGAAGTTAGTTGTTTGTCACAGTAATAAAATTGAAAGGGTGTAGAAAGTGGAAAAAAAAAAGGAAAAAAGGAAAAGTTTTTCTTGTAAAAATAGTTCGTGTTTGTTTGTGTTAAATCTAAAACAATAAGTAAAAAAGAAAAAAAGGTGATTGATGAAGAACGGAAGAAAGAAAAGAAAAGAAAAGAAAAGGTAAAAAATCATGGAGTAAAAAAAACCGTTAATTTAAGTGCGATTAAGGAAGAAAAAGAGAGAAAGAGAGAGAAAGAGAGAGGAAAAAAAAGATTTAGAGGTTTTTTTTTTGTCAAGAAAAAAAAATGTTGGATAATATTTAAAAGGAAAAAAAAAGAAAATGGAGAGAAAAAGAAGAAGAAAATATATCATCAACCTCTTATCCGCGCCATCGTCACTACATCATCATTACCACCGCCACCACCACCATCACCACCTCACCACCGCCACCGCCGCCATCTTACCAAATATTAAAAAAAAAAAAAAAAAATTTCTTAAATAAAAGGCAACACGAAAATTTTGACTGCAAAAAAAAAAAAAATAATAATAATAATAATATGAAAAGGACTAATTTAGAAAAGGGCAAGAATACAAAAAAAAAGGGGGAACAAAAAGGAAAAAGAAAAAGGTTAAAAAAAGGAAAAACTTAAAAATTTTAAAATTTAAACTTTTCTTTAAAAAAGTATAAAGTTTTTTTTTTTTTTTTTTTTTTTTATTCTTTCTTTCTTTCATTCTTTTTTTAAATGAGCAATTACGATTTTATATTAATTTTGAAAAAGGAATAAAAAAAAAAAAGGTACTTGAACCTTTTTACCTTTTCTTTCTCTCTCTCTCACTCACTCACTCACTTTTTCTTTTTAATATTTCTTTTTTGGAATAAAAAATTAAAATTTTCTCTTAAAAGGTTATAGTTACGCAACGTAAAAAAAAAAAACGACTTATTTAAATTTAATAATAATAATAATAATGATGATGATGATGATAATAATATTATATATATACTGAAATAATATCGTACGTAGCGACAACGTTATAACGCATTGAATAAATATAAACAAAATCGATTCTATATTATTAATAAAAACGTCGTAAAAACAAAAAAATTACGCGTCAGTATTCGGTTGATTTATTTACTCTATGCCGCACCTGATTTCATTTATAAACAGCATCGATAATAATAGTAATAATAATAATAATAATAAAAATTAATAAACAAACGAAAAAAAAAAAATGATTTATAAAAATTCGAAAATTTATTTTGCTTTTTTTTTTTTTTTCCCTCGTCGTTTTCGCCAAAATGCCTCGCGTCAAAAAAATGATAATGATAATGATAATAATGATGACGTGGATAACGTTAATAAATTAACATTAATTAAATAATGATGGTGATAATAATAATGATTTTGTCGGAGTTACGAAAAAATAAAAAAAAAAAGAGGAAGAAGGATTAAAAATGTTTTTATGTAATTTTTTTTAATTAATCGTCATTCAATTATCTGATTATTATCATCACACGGGAGAGTAGGAAGAAGGGAGAGGGGTGGGGAGGGGGGAGAGAGGAAATGAAAACGATGACGTAATTAGGTCAAGTTATTTAAAAAGGAATAAATAAATAAATAAAAATCCCGTGGAAAAACATAATAAAAACTTGATTGATCGTAAAATTTAACCGTTGGGCCTACGGTTAAACATTTTTATGCTTGGATTAATTTAAATTGTATGTCAAATCATCGAGGATTTCGACGTGAAATAATTTTTCCTCGTCTCTCCTCCCCTTTCTCCTCCCTCCCCCATCTCTCTCGGCATTTTATTTTTTCCTCCACTCCCCTATCCTCTCAACCTGCTCTCCTCCAACTGTCGTATCATAATTTTTTTACAATAACTTATTTACGCATCGTCATCGTTCCCATCACTTTAATAGTTTTCCGTAATTTAAAAAAAGTAAAAGAAAATAATAATAATAATAATACTAAGAGAGTAATAAATAATGTTTATCTTAAGTAAAATGAATAGTAGTTAGTTTGCGTGGGCGTTAGCAAAAAGGATTATACCTCGTACGGGTCACTGACTACTCCCTCGAGCCTCTTTTCGAAGGTTAAAGATTTAAAGGGTAATTTAAAGTCTCAAGATTGAAAGGGATAGTGAAGAGCGAGAGAGAGAGAGAGAGAGAGAGAGAGAGGGTGGGGGAAAAAGGGGGGAAGGAAATAAATCCGCTTTAAATATACATGTACACATATAAATTTTTTTATTATCAACGTTCGATATAATTTATTTCTTTTTTTTCTTTTTCCCCTGTTATTAATATTATTATTATTAATATTTTTTAAATTGTTAAAATGTATGGATGTTAAAAGAGATTCGAAAAAAAAATGGCGGACGAATACTTTTTTTTTACGGAAAATCTTCGAGAAAAAAAAAACGTTTTTATTTCATTGCGAATGCCATTTAAAAAAATTTACTTCGGTGTTAAGTTTTATCAAATCGTTATCATTATTATCACTGCTCTTTAAAAAATCTTTTTCGGGTAAAAAATCGTAAACGAAAAAATACATTTATATTATTATTATTATTACTGTCATTTATAAACTCATTGATATAAAATTTCAAAAAATAAAAATGATAATAATGAATAATAAATATTAACCGAACGGGAGAGGGGTGGTGGTGGTGGTGGTGGTAGTGGTGTAACGACATTTTTTTTTTAATTTTCTCTCCGAACATATGCGCGGTATACAATGGAGTAATTAAAAAAAAAAAAAAATGGAAAACGTTCGTTTTAAGGTAAAAGAATGAAATTGAATAAAAAGGTTATTATTTACAACGTATTATATTAATATATATATGTACGTAAACCTTTTCGGTCGACGAGTTATAGTTTGTAATAAAATTATTTCATTCGGATATTAGTTTCATTATGTAAAATTTAAATTTTAAATTTACATACTTATAAATGTATTTAGTCGGTAGCATATTGTATGTAAATTTTACCTATTGATTTTTAATTTTATTTTTCTTTATGGATAAAAATATCCACCCCCTCACCCTTTTTTAATTCTTTCATCTCCCTTTCCCTTCTCCCCCTTCTTCCTTCGACACGAAAGAAATTTCTGGAAGAAAAATATATAAGAGAAAAGGTCAAAATAACGAAATAATTTTTTCTTTTTCTCCCCCCACTTAAATATCGAACACTAAAAGAATAAAACTATTATAAATTATACACACATATACGTATATATATATATAATTCTTAACGATGATGATGATGATGATAATAGCGATGATAACGACATTTATGACGTAGTTATAAGATTTTATAAGTAATTTAAGAGATCACTTAGTGTCAAATTCGGCAAAAAAAAAAAATGGGTAGAAAAAACAAAAACGATATCGAATTATTATTATTATTATTATTATTAAAGATTTTTTTTTCTTTTAAATAATAAGCGTGTGCGCAAGAGTTTTATCATTATTATTATTATTATCATCATCATCAATTTATATCAAAAAAAAAAAAAAAAGGGAAATTTGTCCGTTTGATTCATTGAATGATTTTAATCCATCTGTCAAAACCAAAATCCATCAACCGGATTCTTTTCAAAAAAAAAAAAATTATTTATTTATTTATTTATTTCCTTTTTAAAAAAAAAAATTGAAGAGGAAGGGAAATTTTTTCCCTTTTTTTTTTCTCATTCGACATTTTTCCCTTTTTCATTTCCACGTCTGTATAAAAAAAAATAAAAATAATAATTTCTTTTGATTTCGAAAAGAACGAAAACAAACGCGAAAGGACGAGAAAGAGGAAGAAGGAATGGAGGGAGGGGGAGGAGGAGAGGGTAGGGAGGGAAATTCGATTGAAAAATTCGTTGGGAGGAAAGAAAAAAAATTTTTTTTTTTTTTTTTATTGCGGAGGCTCTAAAAGAAAAACCGAAAATTTTCATTTGACGCGGTTTGGTTGTCGAAACCCTCAAACCTTTTCCATACGAAAAAATTCGTAAAGTCAAAAAAAAAAAAAAGGTCAAAGATAACATTAAAATTTTGTTATGACGTGAAATTTAAAATGTATAATTGGAATGGATGAAAAAAAAAAAAGGAGAGAGATCGTGGGTGATAAAATAAGGCTGGAAAAGACTTGGGGGGGGGGGAAAAAGGAAAAAAAAGGAAAAACAAAGGAAAAACGAATGAAAATCTTTGTCACGCACTCGTTATAAATCTAACATCATCCTTCATTACTATTTTATTTTTCTTCAAAGTTTGATTTTTTTTTCCTCCGCTTCATTATTTATTTATAATGTTTTATTATTATTATTATTATTAATGCTAAAACGTTTAATTTTTTATTTTGTGTTATACGTGTCACGTGTTCACCGCCGCCGACGACGCCGACGCCGCCATCGGTCGTCATTAAACCTTAATTAAATATTTTTCCTATGGGGCGGCAAAGAAGAAAAGATTTTTTTTTTTTTTATGAATCGATATTATTATTATTATTATTTTTCGGGTCAATTTTCGAGGTTTTTCTAGAAATATCCACATCGTAGATTTTTTTTTTACAATTTAAATAACGTTAAGAATTGGTAATTAAGTTTCAAAAGATTTTAAATTCGTGACAACAAACCTTATTCGAGAAAAAGAGAGAGAGAGAGAGAGTTTCGGGGTGATTTATTCGGGTCATTTCCCTGCTAGGTTCTATTGATTAAAAATGTTGAAATTTTTTTTTTTTTTTATTATGTAAAATCGTCAGTGCAGCCAACTTAAAATTTAAAATAAAAAAAAAAAGTATATCCGTATCCGGAATATTTTATTGAAACCCTAAACGTACGTTTTGAAAAAAAAGAAAATGGCCGTACGGGTCAGTAAAAATTCAAACGAAGAGTAAATTTTCAACGTAAAATTAAATTTTTACTTCCGCCGGCGCCGACGCCACCGCCACCGCCACCATCACCACCGCCGCCTTTAAAAAATCGTTCGCATTATATCGATACGGTTGTAAAAAAAAAAAGAAAAGAATCTGATTTACGAAATTCGAAAAAATCAAAAAATATTCTTCTTCCACGTTGTGTAAAATGTATTACACAAATCAAACGGAATTTTCCTCTTTCTCTCTCTCTCTTTTTCTCTTATTTTTCCAGATTAAAAAAAAAAAAATGTGTCCGCCATTTTGAATATACCTTTTTTTTTCCTTTTTATATATATATATATATGTGTGTGTGTGTGTATGTAGTACACCTCGTATGATTTTCCTCAGGCGATAAATCCTCACGCAAAAAACCTTTTTTTTTTTTTTTCGTTACCTTTTCTACCTTTCTAGAAAAAAAAAAAGGTTTATATTATCATCGTCGTCATCGTTATTATCATTATCATTTAAAATTTGTTGGATTTCTGTTTTTTTTTTTTTTTTTTGTAAATTCGCTTTCCTTTTTCGTGAATTCGTTATAATAATAATAATAATAATAATAATAATAATAATAATAAATGAAAAACGTAAGGTATGGGTTAAAAAAAAAAGGAAGAAGAATCGGGGGGAGGGGGGAATTTTTTTCAATTTACTCACGGAAAACAGTTCGTACACACACATATTTCTTTTATGTCAATGAACGAGAAAAAGTTATGACGTAAGAGAAAAAAGGGGGTAGGAAGAAAGTAAAGGGAAAAGTTTTGATTTACTTTTTTTTTCCCTTCCCCCTTCCTCCCTTCCTCCCTCTCTTTTCTTTATTATCATCATTATTATTATTTTCGTTATTATTTATACGTATACGTGTATTATATATATTTTTTTTTGTCGCATTATTTTCTCATAAAAAAAAAAAAAAAAATTTCGAAAACCCGCAATGAATAACTCACAGTAGGTAAAAAAATTAATAATAAATGGTTTTTTGATTTACATAACGTTTTTTTTTTTTTATTATTATTATTATTGAATGAGATTTTTTTTTTTTTGTATTGTTTGTAATATTTGAAATATTTGTGAATGAATGAATGAATGTTGTCGCATTGGAAAAAATTCTGGAAAATTCTATTATCGATTTGGGATGAATATTTTTTTTTTTTTCGTTGGTATTGAATGGAAAAGTCACTAATTAAATTTTACTCGAAATCCGACGGTTTAAAAACTTTTTCCCATGTTGTTGTTATTTGAATTTTGCGCGTTTTCCCCCCTCCCCATTCCCCTTCCCCTCTCGGATTCGTATACTTATCTGTAATGTATTTATTTATTGATTTTATCGACGAAGAGATAAAGAGAGAGAAAGGATGATAGGGAAAGAGAGAAAAAGGCAAATAGAGAAACAGAGAGAAAAAGAGCATAACGGAATGAAAGAGAGAGAGAGAGCGGCAGATAGGAAAAGAGAGAAAGAGGAAAATAGAGAAATAGCGAGAAAAAGAGAGAGGGATGAAAACAAAGAGAAAAAAAAGAGAGAGAAGGAGAGAGAGGCAGAGAAACAGAGAGAAGCAGATAGGAAAACTGAGAGAAAAAGAGAGAGAGATGGAAACAAACAGAAAAAGAGAGAAACAGAGAGAAAGATAGATAGAGAGAGAAAAAGAGAAAAAGAGAGAGAGAGAGAGAGAGAGAGAGAATTTCATCAAATTTCCAATCTTTTTGATTATTAAAAAAAAAAAAAAAAAAAAATTTTATTTTAACATCAATTACACAGTCGGTTATTCAATTTGCTCTCATTAAAAAAAATAAAAAGGTTTTTCATGTTTGTTTACCGTTAATTTGCTACCGTTCAAAGACTTTAATTTTTAAAAAAAAAAAAGTTTGTGAGTTACGAAAGGGAAAAAAGATCATATCATTATTATTAATATTTATTTTCTACTACTGATGATTTACTATATAAAAAACTTTTTTTTTCTCCCCCTCCCCCTTCGTAATCTTCTAGTAAAACAATCCATATCATTATTATTATTATTGTTTAGATATAGATAATAATAACAAGTAAAAGTTTTTTATGTTAATTTAAACGTTATCACACGCGAAAACATTTAATCATTTATATGAAATTAAGGCGTTGCGAAAAGTTAAAAAAAAATAAAAAAATCGACCGCGTAATTTATGTGTAAATGTTTTTTTTTTTTAACGAACGAACGGTTGGGTTGTAGCAGAAGACGTAAAAGGAATGAACGTTAAAAAGGAAAAAAAAAAAGGTTTAAAATTTTTCATCAGCAATTTCATCATTATTTTAATTAAAAAGTTAATTTTTCGTTTCTTATTTAAAAAAAAAAAAATAATAATAATAATTTCGAATTAATTCGAAATAACCGTTTCGTACATAAGTTAAACATGATATCTACATAATAATAATAATAATAATAATAATAATACGATTACCGATTACGATGAAATTTTTGTAAAATTCTTTCCTTTTTTTTCCCTTTTGAATTTGCATGAAAAATTTTTTTTTATTTATTTTTTTCAAACGTTTTTTTTTTTTTTTTTGTCATCTTATTCAATTTTTTTTTTTTTTTTTTTTGACACAAAGGAAAGGAAGAGAAAAAGGTTTTTTATGTCGTGGCACTTTTTACTCGTCAAAGGAAAAAAAAAAAAAAAAAAAATTTCGTCGGTTTTGAAGTTGTCGTTGATGTGCTTTATTGATTTTGAAACAATAAATTCAAAGCTCAAAATAAAATAAAAATAAAAACCCGGTTGTCGTAAACCCTCATATCTCTCTCTCTCTCTCTTTTTCTTCTTTTATCCAATCTACCTCTCTTTCTCTATCTCTTTTTTTTTTTCCCTGTCTTTAAACTTTCTAAAACATGACATTTTTATTGACTTTTCTAGTGAGACATGTTTGTTAACTGCCTTTTTTTCTTCCCCCCCCCTTTTCCTTTTTTTTTTTAAACGTGACGGTTTAAATATTGCAATTTTCTTCTTTAAAGTGACCATAATTCAACTTCATTGTTAATTCCGATAGAGTTTTCACTAAAAAAAAATTTTTTTCACGTTAAAAAATATTCGATTATTATTATTATTAAAAAAAACCGAAGAAGAATTTTCTCTATATTAAAAGATAGAAAAAAAAAATATTTTCGTTAAATTTTTTTACTAAGCACCGGAAACCGTTTGTTAGAGAATAAAAACAAACAACAATCACGATAACTTTTATCTACTTCCACGTTTAATTTCAAAAAAACAAGAAAAAAAAATTAATTTATTTCCTGTTTTTTTTTTTTTTTTTAAATCGTCTCAAGTGAAAAATCTATTTTTAAATAATTAATAATAATAATAATAATAATAATAATAATAATAATAATGATGATGATGATGATGATGATAATAATAATAAAACTTAAAAAATTTCTCATATTAATAATAGAAAAAAAATTTTATCGCGTTTTATAAATTCGGTTTATTTAATAACCCCATCGATAAATTATTAATTAACTTATTCGAAAATTTTATACGTAAAAAATAATTAACGTCAGTTTAATTACGTCATAAAGCGGTTAGCGGTTTTATGGGGTACGCGCGCACACACACGCACACGCACAATAACGTACGATGAAAATAAATATTAAAAAAAAAAAATTAAGGTGCCAGGAGGTAGGTAAAAGAGAACAACAAATTTTACCTTGCCTTTATACACTCCCACTCCCCTCCCCTCCGCATGCACACACACACACGCACCTCCCGCCATTCCCTGCCCCTCCCCCTTCTACTTCGTTTTACCTTTAATTCTTTAAAATTAAATTTAATGAGAGAAAATCTTATTTTCGAAAAAAAAGAAAAAAAATTTATTACTCATTGTATCGTTCATAATAGTTTTGGGCACGTTTAATAAAGAACTATAACTTTAACGAATCATTATTATTTATAAGGAAAGAAAAAAAGGGAAGGGAAGAGAAGGGAAGGGAAAGGGAAAGAAAAGGAAAGGAAAGGTCGGAGACGAAATAATGTACGGGAAGGGATTCGAAACAAAAAACGAAATAATTGAAAAGCGTTCGTTCGTTCGTTCGGGCATAGAAGAGAGAGAGAGAGGGTGAGAAATAAAGGAAATGAAATTTTGAGAGGGTGGACCTTGCAAAAGTGGCGGTAGTGGGGGTGATGGTGGTAGAAAAGGTGAAATAAAACGAACGAAAGTTTGAAAAGTGAGGTGTTAGAATAATTAAAGAAAGTTATATAAAATAAATTTAAGTTTTTAAAGGAAAATGGTTGGTAGTTTGTGCGTGTGTGCGTGTGTTTGTGCGTGCGTGCGTGAGTGCGCTACCGTAAAATTGTATAAATATATATAAATATATATATTATATAAGTTTTAGATAATCGGTTTAGAATGTATGGCGTGTCAAAACTTGTGTAGAGGTAGTAGTAGCAGATTTTGAGTGTGCGATGATAACTTAGTAAATGATGTTTTCCACTAACTCTTTAATAATATAAATAAATTTCATTTAATTAAATAAATTCCTATTGAATTTAATTAAATAGTTTTCATTTGTAATTTTATATACGATCATAACGTTATTTATTTACTCTATGGAATTTAAAAAAATAAAAAAAATTTTTTCATCGATTCCTTGTTTTATTTCCCCCTTCCCCCTCAATCGAGCAAAGGTCGAAAGTTTCAAATTTGTCTATGATTGATTGATTTTTCTTTTGACACGTTTTTTTTTTTTTTTTAAATCATAAAATGATCACGTGATTTTATTACGTCACACGCGATGTCGACACGTACAATTAACCCGAAAAAAAAAAAATTTTTAAATAGTTTCGAAAATTTGAGTGCGTGGGTGTGTGTGTGCGTGGGTGCGTGACTTAAAAGTAAATAAGGAAAATTTTTTCTTTTTTTTTTAAGCAATAAATAAAAGAATACCGGGAAAGGAATGAAAAGTAAGATTTGAAAAAAAGAAGGAAAAAAAATGGCGGGAAATTTTTTTTAAATGAAAAGAAAATTCAGGTTGCGTTTCTAGGAAAAGGAAGGAAAAACGGAGAGAGACAGAGAGAGAGAGAGAGAGAGAGAGACACTTGAAAAAAATAAATAAATGAAATAAATAAAAGAGGAAAAGGTTTAACGAATAAAATAAAATAAATTTGGGGAGGGGAGAGGGGAAGGGAGAGAGAGGAGAGAAGCTCGGATATGTGCGACAATATAAAATACAATTTTTTTTTTTTTTTGGGGGGGGGAAATCTATCCCCGAACATGTTTCATTACGTTTACGTAATTATAAGTTTACGTGCGTGGTCATGTGAATTACAAATGATATTCACCTCGTACGTGATTTTAAAAATTTTCTTTCTTTTTTTTTTTTTACAACAACGTAAAAGTAAATTTAAATCCTTTTTTTTCCTCACCCCCTCCCCCTCTTCCTTTTTCCCTCTATCTAAGAAATAGAAAATAAATCTTTAACCGGAAGTTAGACGACGTTTTTAAAATTATAATAAATTTTTACTTTTTTTTTTTTAAATCGGGTAAACATACATATTAATATGTTTAACTTACATAAGTTAATTAATAAAAATGGGGGGAGGAGGAAAGGCGGTTTGTTTTTATTATTATTATTATTATATATTTGCGCGAACGTTTTAAAGCGAACGTTTTTTTTTTCATGTCCCGATCATGACTTGTTGAATTCAAAAAATTAAATTTGTTTTTTTTTATTTGTAAAAAGTTAAAGTTTCGATTGGACGAAAAAGTGTGTGGAAAAGTTTATTTCTTAAAGAGAGAGAGAGGGGGAGAGAGGCGAGATAGAGAGAGGTTAGATAGAGAGAGAGAGAGAGAGAGAGAGAGAGAGAGAGAGAATGAAAGTGCGTTTAAATAAATAAATATTTAAGAACAAAAAAAAAAATCCATTTTGTAAGTTTTTGGAAATTAGAAGGAAGAAAATTAGAGCGTGAATTTCCCTTCCCCCTTTTTTTCCCTCCCCTCTCCTCCTTTAAATTTTTTGTTCAGAATTTTGATAGGTGTAAGTTCCCGAATAAAAAAAAAAAAAGGTTGTAGAAACTTAAAGAAAATAGTAAGGCGAAAACCTTTTTTTTTTTTTCGGGATATCGTGCGATGGGATGAAGGGAAAAGTTTTTTAGTTTTAGTTTTCCGATTATGAGTATAAGAAGTAAATAAAAAAAAAAAAAAAGTTTTTGCTTTTAGAAATTTCGTCGGGGATGGGGAGGGTAGAGCCCTTCTGACGTGGGGGTAGATATATATATATATATATATAGGAAGAAGAAAAAGAGGGAGAGAATAAAAAAATTTTCCGAAAGGTTTAAAGAAATCGAATATCCCATTAAAGTTAAACATATAAAAAATTAAACATCAAAAACAGTAAAAAAAAAATAAAAATTTTTTTTTTTCTTCTTTTGTATTTGACTAACTAGATTCTTACCGTTTTTTTTTTTTTTTTTTTTTTGAAAAGGGTTAAAATGTTAAAATTACAAGATTTAAAATCTGTCAGTTTTTTTTTTGTTTTTATTTTTTTTTATAACCTTTTGTGCGAAAGGTTGTGTTGTTTTTGTTTTTGTTGTTACGAAGTAAAAAAAATAAATGCAAAGAAAAAGAAAAAAGGTTGCTTTTAAAAAAAAAATAAAAAATAAATAAAATCTTCTTTTTTTTTTGTTCTCAAATCAAATTTATTAATTTAAATAATTATTTTTTAATTTTACAATGAGGTTTAACAAAAATAAAAATGGCAGTTAAAATTTTGATGAACTAGTGACACGTTTTTAAATATTTAAAAAATTATTTTGAGTAAATATTTTTATACATTTTTACAAATCACGTGTTTAATTATAGCAGACGACAAATTTTTTTTTTTTTTTTAATCGAATTAAAAACGTCGTTAATGACGTAAATAATTCTACTGCCACGAAAATTTTTCAAAACGAAAAAATGGAAAAATTAACGCCGAATTACAAAATGTAAATAATAAGAATTTTCTTACATTTTTAGCTTATGGCGTTTTAATAACTAAAAAAAATTTTCACTTTTCGAAGAAAATTATTTACCGGAAGTTGTTGATTTTCTTTTTTTTTTTTTTTTAAAACGTTTTGTATTATCGTAAAATTAATCGATTTATTGATTGATTT
>NW_002987166.1:0-2842 GCF_000006295.1 Pediculus humanus corporis | reverse complement strand
GAAAAAAAAAAAAAATTTCATTTGCCATTTTTTTTTTTAAATTCATTATATATTTTTTTTCTTCTTCTTTTTTTTCACTTTTTCTTTTCACTCTCTCCTTCTCTCTTTCTCTTTCATCTTTTTCTTTTACCCTTTTTCTTTTTTTTTATCTTTTTTTATTTTTCATTTAAAAAAAAAATTACGTTTTGGATTTTTATCACGTATTTTCCACGAATATTGGTCAAATTGATGGCAGTTTTTTTTTTTTTTTTTTTAAGCCAATTTAATTGCCATTTTTTTTTTTCGGTGGAAAAAGAAAAGATAGAGAAAGAGAGGGAGAGGGAGGAAGAAGAAGGAGGAAAGAGAGAGATAGATAAAAAGAGAGAAAGAGAGAGTGGGAGGGAGGGAAAGTGAAAAGAAAGTGAAAAGAAAAATATTTTTTCAATTTTTTTATCCTTTTTTATGATAAAAAAAAAAAAATGAAATAATAATAATAATAATAATAAATCACGTGACCTAAAAATAATTTCATTCGGGGTCATTATATATATATAAAAAAATTTTTTTCTTCCTCGAAATAAAATAAATTAAAGAATTAATAACCGAAAGAAAAAAAAACAAAAGTGAGTGAGAAAGAGACGAAATAAAAAGTTTTTTTTTTTTTTTACGTTTTATTAATTTAATTTTCTCCAAATTCAAATTTAATTTCGAAAGTAAAAAAAAAAATTTTTTTTCTTCTCTCTCTCTCTCTCTCTCTCTCTCTCTCTTTTTACCTTTTTCTGGAAAACTCCAGGAAAGAAAAAAAAAATTTTTTTTTTTTTGTCTTTTATTTTTTTACTAAAAGATTACAACTAAATCCTCGAGATCACGTTTCGATTCGAAAAGATTATTAAACTTGAAAAAAAAAAGTAACAAAAGAAGAAGAAAAAGAAGAAAAAGAATAAAAAAAACAAAATAATAATGATGATGATGATGATAATTATTATTATGGAAAAAATCTCCAGGAAAACTTTTTTTTTGTGTTAAGGAAAAAAAAAAGTTTGAGTTAAAATTTTAATTCTAAAATCAAGAAGAAAGTTGATATAAAATAAATTTCATAAAATTTAAATTACGAGATTTTACTACAAGTTTACGGTTAATTTTTGAATTTTTTTCTTT
The DNA here is from genome assembly GCF_000006295.1 of Pediculus humanus corporis. Classification (NCBI taxonomy): domain Eukaryota; kingdom Metazoa; phylum Arthropoda; class Insecta; order Psocodea; family Pediculidae; genus Pediculus; species Pediculus humanus. Next base: position 1,705 of record NW_002987166.1, on the reverse strand, counting down.
TTGCTTGCCGTAAAAAAAAAACTCTAAAGAAACAAACAACAAACGCAAACTTTTATTTTGAAAAAAAATAAAACAACCGACAAAAAGATTTTAAAATAAAATTTTTAACGAAAGTAAAAAAACGAATAAATTTATTTTTATTTTATTTTATTTTGACAAAAAAAAAAAAAAAAATTTTTTTTTTCTTCACTTTTTAATTTAAAATTTAATTTTAAAATTTATTTTTCGCTTTTAAGCATAAAAAAACCCGAATAAAAAAAGAAAGAAAGAGACAGAGAGAGAGAGAGAGAAAGAAAAAAAAAACTAAACTAAACTAAACAAAGAGGGAGTGAATTAATTGAAAGTTAAAGAAAGAGACAGAAATATAATGACATAATGTAGGAGTGAGAGTGAATAAGAATTAGAGAAAATAAGAAAGGCAGACCGAGAGGGGGTGGGGATGGAGAGAAAATGAAAGGTAGAAAGAAAACAGAGAGAGATAGAGAGAGAAATGGGGGACTGAATTAGATTAAGAGTTGTAAAGAGAAAAAGAGGCTGAGAAAGAGAGAAAGAGAGATGGAGATTTTAGTAGGTTATGAGTTAAAGAAAGACAGAGAGAGAGAGAGATGGAGACTGAATTAGATTAAGAATTGTAGGGAGAGAAAGAGGCTGAGAAAGGAAAGAGAGAGAGAGAGAGAGAGAGACGTAGGTAACACGATAGAAAGAGAGAGAAACGGTAAAGAAATTTCTACGAATTAAAATCATTTAAAAAAATTAATTTAAATTTAAATTTTGATCGACCCAACTTTATTATACTATATATTAATGTATACTATCGTTTATACTAAAATATAGTATAACTATTTACTATAAAATAGCGCGTTTTACACGCGTACACGTGTGCTATAATATAAAAATTGATTTTTTTTTTTTTATTTAAATTCGTATCGATTCAACACACCAAATGACAAAAATTATTTTGTTTATTTATTTTTAGTTTTCTTGTTTCCCCGTTTTAAACATCAATTAAAAAAAAAAAAAAAACAAAATGGCATCGTTGAACTATCGGATTCGATAATAATAATAATTAAAAAAAATATGAACTATAATTTTTTCCACCTTTAAAAAAAAAAAACTTGGGTCGATATCATAAAAATCGTCTGTGAAAATATTTCTTTTTTTATTATTATTTATTCTTGGTTATCAGTCATCACTTACTCATACTTTATTATCACTATTATCATCATCATTGTTATTATTATTATTATTATTATTGTCAATAATAGTAAAAAAAAAAATTTATAAATTTTTCAATGTGGTAAATCATAAAAAAAACATTTTTTTTTTTTTTTTGTCTCGAATTTTATTATAACTTTTTTTGTTCTTAGACGTCATTTACATAAAATTACACACATTCGATGACGTCATTTTAAAAACAAACAAATCGACGTCACAGATTTCAGTAAAAAAAAAAATTAATAAATAAGTATAAAAAGGGAGATCAAAATTTATTTTTCGAAAAATTTTCCTTTTTTTTTCCGGAAAAGAAATTGTTCAAAAAATTTTTTCGTACTCTTATCTTTTATCTATTCCCCCCTTCCCCCCACTCTTCTCTTTGGTATGTTATCATATGTGTAAATTTTTGTTTATATGAAAATGACGTCATTAATTAATTTGACAAAATATCGTGTGATAAGAGTTTAACGAACTTTATCCCCCCGCCCAC
>NW_002987167.1:0-1316 GCF_000006295.1 Pediculus humanus corporis | reverse complement strand
TCTTTTCGACCCCGTTCGTAATGATGATAATAATAATATTAATGAATAAATATCGGAAGGCGTTCGGCGGATTTCTCGAACGGTTTTGAATTTTTTTTCTTATTTAATACCTTTAATGTCGTAAAGGTTGTGTTTTAAATCGTTTTCATCGTCGCCATGTTTTTTTTTTCTTTCAAAAAGATTTATAATGTATAATAATAATAATAATAATAATAATAGTAATAGTAGTAGTAGTAGTAGTAGTTTGATTTAAAGAAAACGGTTATAGGACGAAGGACGAAAACCTTTTTTTTTTTTTTTTTTTTTTTTTTTTGAAAGAAGAATAATTTCGTTCGTGTTGAATATAAAAGAAACATTGATGATGAAAAGGGGTTGTGAAACTTCCCTTTTTTTTTTTTTATTCTCTCTCTCTCTCTCTCTCTCTCTCTCTCTCTCTCTCTTGTTTGCTTATTATTTTATTCTAAGGTCTTGCTTGTTGTGTTCAAGAATAAATTTTAAAAGGACAAACGAGCACAATCGGGCAACGTTTGTTTTCTGCAAGGTGTTTTCTCTCTCTGTTCGTGTTCGTCCGATTGATTTTCGTTCAGTTCATTTTGTTATTATTATTATTATTATTATTATCGTCGTAGTCGTCGTTGCTGGAGTTTAAATTTTTTTTCTGTTGTTGTCCAGAGCAATGGATTGCAATGGAAAAGCTTTTTGCACATTTGAAAAGGTTTAGGATTTGACCGAATGCGTTGACCATTCACGTCGTAAATAACTTAATTAAAAAAATAAATAAATAAATAAATAATTAGACGACGAGTCCGGTTGGCACCACCGTTAGTTCGGCCGCGTTCGAAAATCGGCGTTTTTTGGCGAATTTTTACTTTTGGCGCGAAAATTTGACGTTATTACTCTTTTTCGTATATATGTTGCAGAAAATAAATTATTATCGATTCGATTGGCGGGTAGTAAATGATGATGATGATGATGATGTTATTAATAATAATAATAATAATAATGATAATACTAATGTTATTACTACTAGTAAGTAACTCAAGGAATCAATTTACGTGAACCCAATTGAAGGTAGTCAAGGTAAAAGCGGGAAGTCGGTTGGATTATTTATGTGACTTTTTTTTTTTTTTTTTTTTTTTTTTTACGTCGAACGATTTCAATTTTACGTAATATTCAAATGATATCGATCGCCATTGTTTAAAATAATAATAATGATGATGATGATGATGATGATTGTGTTGTCGATAATGGCGCGTACGATGAAGAAAATTTATAATCGTTAAATTTTTTAATTGCTTTGCTTTTGTTTCGAATTT
>NW_002987168.1:2116-3712 GCF_000006295.1 Pediculus humanus corporis | reverse complement strand
CCTTTTTTATATCGATCGATATCGATGACGTATTTTTTTTTTAAAAATTATTATCATTATTATTATTATTATTTTTATTATTATTATTATAAACGACTTAAACTATTAATCGTTAATTATTTTATTTTTTTATATAATCAGGTTCGACGAGTTTGAAAAAATTCTTTTTTTTTTTTTTAACGTTAATAATAATAATAATTTGATGTTATTAAATATTAATAATAATAATAATAATAATAATAATAATGTAAAACGTGATTTCGCGTAGATGCCACGTGGGATATTCAAATATCTTCCTCTCTCTTTCCCCTCCCCCCTCTCCCACCAAAAACTAATTTTGGAATTTTATGTTTTCAAAAAAGGTATTCCAGGTACGACGATTTGGGCACGTGATGAAAACGGGAATGATCCATTATTATTATCAATTGTATTTAATAAATAAGAGAAACGAGAAGAAGTATAGGTTAATACTCGATCAGTGGCGTAATTAGTACGAATGAGGGATGAAATTGAGATGATGATGATGGTGACGGTGGTGGTGGTGATGATGATGATTGCTATGGTGATGGTGACGATGATGATGATGATGATGATGATTGGGATGGTGGTGAGGATGATGATGATGATGGTGGTGACTATGATGATGATGATGATGATAATGATGGTGACGATGATGATGATGATGATAATAATGATGGTGACGATGATGATGATGATGAGGATGATGATTATAGTAAAGGTTGCGTTGTGGTGGTGGTGATGATTATAATAATGATGATGATAATGATGATATTAAAAGGGGTTTTGTAGGTTTTTTAAAAATTTTTTTTAATATTTTTTTTCCATGAATTTCCATGGGATTTTTTTTTTTTGTTTTTTGGAGAAAAAAGACCAAAAAAAGGAGAAATCAATTTAATAATAATAATAATAATAATAATGATTTCTTTTAAAGTTACAACTCATCAAAATTGATTATTTTCTTTTAAAATTTTTTTGTTTTTTTTTCTCCATAAAAAAAAAAAATTTTCAGGTTTTTATCATTATCATTATCAAAAAAAAAAAAAAAAACTATGGAAAATTATGAAAAGGTTATAAAATTTAAAAAAAATAAAATTCATTCTTCAACTACTCAATACTAAGTGTTATGAAAACAATCATCATCATCATTATTATTAATATTTGAAAAAAGATGGAAAATTTTGGAATGTTTTACTTCGTTCCAGAGAGCGTTTTTAATTTTTCCAGATTTTTTTTTATTTTAAATGTAAAAAGCGAGAGAAAAAGAAAGAAGAAGAAATCAATATGGCGGATAATAATAAATTATGATGATAACACTACAAAAAAATCAATTAAACGATTGATTTATTATTATTATTATTATTGTCAAGTTAAGGAGGAAAAAATGGCGCCAATTTTTAAAAAATTAAATTTTCTTCAAATCGATTTCCGTTTTTATTAAGAATTTTACTCTCAAGTATTTAATTAAACTTTTTTTTCCCGTAAATTATTATTATTATTATTATTATTCGACGTGGAATTAGTTAATAATAATAATGATGATAAAATCGTTCATTTCCTCGTTGGTGCCACGACTCG
>NW_002987168.1:0-1523 GCF_000006295.1 Pediculus humanus corporis | reverse complement strand
TAAGACGAAAAAGTGTAAAATGGCAACCAAAAATGGCGACGAGAAGACAAAAGATTCGATCCATTAAAAAAAACATGGCATTAAAAAAAATGGATGATGGAATAAAGTTTTTTTCTTTTTTCGAGCGTGGGTTTTTTTCGTGTTTAAAAAATTAAAAATTTTTAATTTAAAAAAAAAAAAAAGAGAGATAAGAGTAGTTTAGAGAGAAAGAGAGAGAGAGAAAAAAAAATATGGTGGAAACTTACCCAGATGTTGATATGACTCCAGTTTTATTATCAATTTTAAATAGCCAATGAGTTTCGTTTGCCAATGAATAAAATATTTTTGAATTTATTCCAGTGTCAGCATCAACGGCGTGTACGGTGAGAACGTCAGAATTTGGTAAAATGTCTTCAGGTATGGATGCCGTGTATTTTTGCTGTGAAAATTGTGGATCGTTGTCGTTTTCATCGTCAACGACGATCGTTATGTTGCACGAACCCTGCGAAAAATCATTTGTCATTATTATTATTATTACCACTTGCTCTCTCTCTCTCTCTCTCTCTCTTTGTTCTCTGTATTACACTCTCTCTCTCTCTCTCTCTCTCTCTCTCTTTGTTCTCTGTATTACACACTCTCTCTCTCTCTCTCTCTCTCTCTCTTTCTCTTTGTTCTCTGTATTACACTCTCTCTCTCTCTCTCTCTCTCTCTTTGTTCTCTGTATTACACACACTCTCTCTCTCTCTCTCTCTCTCTCTCTCTCTGTTCTCTTTATTACACTCTATTTCTTTCTATCTGTTGTTCTCTACATGTCTCTCTCTCTCTCTCTCTCTGTCTCTTGCTCTCTCTTTCTGCCTTTCTGTCTTTACTCGAACTTTTATATCTCTCTTTCTTTCTTTCCTGTATTTCTCTCTCTCCCTTTTAATTTCTTTCCTTTCTTGTATTTCTCTTTCTCTCTCTTTTTGTTTTTACTTGAACTTCTTTCTTTCTCTCTCTTTTTGTTTTTACTTGAACTTCTTTCTTTCTCTCTCTCTCTCTTTCTTTCTTTCCTACTCTCCTTTCCTGTATTTCTCTCACTCTCTCTTTTTAATTTTACTTGAACGCTTTCTCTCTCTCTCTCTCTCTCTTTTTGTTTTCATTTGAACGTCTTTCTCTCTGTCTGTCTCTCTCCCCACTTTCTTTCTCTCTTTCTCTTTTTTCCTGTATTTCTCTCTCTCTTTCATTTAGTCTTTGTGTTTTTACCTGAACTTCTATCTCTCTGACACACTCTCTCTCTCTTTTTCTTTCTTTCATTCCGATCAATAGAAAAAAAAAAAATTTTCGTACCTGCAAAGACGTCGGATTTCCTCTATCCTGAGCCGTTATACCCAAAACATATTTCGAATGAACTTCTCTGTCGAGTGGTCTCGCGCTCAAAAGTCCAGAATGTATATCGATGCTGAATTTGTTACCGATGTTACCGGAAGTTATGGAATAAGTTATTTCACCGTTGACACCCTCGTCCAAATCCGATGCCACGACTTTATGTATAGCAGACAAATCCG
>NW_002987169.1:24426-65957 GCF_000006295.1 Pediculus humanus corporis | reverse complement strand
TTATTTTTTTACTTATTTTTTTATCGTTATTTTTTTTACGGGTGAAAAATTTCGCGTAATTTAATTTCGATTTATCGCGACGTTTCACCGTCGTATCATTCGACGACGACGACGATGACAACGTTTGATTATTATTATTATTGTTATTATCGTGTCTTAAAAAATTCCATCTCGAAAGTCGAGCTTTTTTACCAGATTGTAAATTTTCAAAACTTTTATAATCCGTTGTTGTTATCACACGTAGATTTTTATTATTATTATCGGGAGCGTCGTCGAATTTAACATTGATTATTTTCGATATTTCATCGAGGTAATTATCTTCGTATAATTTCTGAACGTGTTCGAGAGATCTCCACAACAATTTACAATTATTATTATTATTATTGCTGTTGTTGAATTTTTTTTTAGATTTATCACTCAGTGTTAAAGGCAGTGATAATTTTGACGTTTTACATATGAAATTATCATTTTCGTTGGACGTAACGTTCGTGCGAGATATCGTGAAATATTTTTTAGGTTTATTTATAGTCCAGGACGTCGACCAAACGTCGTCGTCGTCGTCGTCGTCGTCGTCGACGTCATCGTCGCCATTATCACAAATTAATTTATCACTTTGATTTTTATTTTTATTTTTACTTTTACTTTTACGAAATAAATTTTTTATTTCCGATCGTTTAGGGTTTAGTGTCGTAGTGTCGATGTTTGTAAAGGATTTCCATCGATTGTAACAACCTTTTTTCATTTCCTCGAATTCCCTATTTCCATTCGAACGAAATGATTTTTCCGACACAGTCGAAGAATAATATTTAAATTCGTGAGTTGATTTTTTCGTCGTCGACGAATAATTCGAATTTTTTTTATACATTGAAAATTTTCTAACGAATTTTTTTTTTCTATTCAATTTCACGATTGATTTTTTACCACGATTCATAGATTTCAACCATTTTTTTTTCCTTTGTTCCTTTTGTTTACTACTCGTCATTTCCATTTTGACGTTCGCGGATTTTATTCGAAATTGGTTGGTTTTGGTTATTGACTGACGACTTTGAATATTTTTTTCTTCTTCTGTCTTCCTTTATGAATTATTTATTATTTCATTTTTAAAATCGTTTCACATCTGTAAAGAAATAATAATAATAATAATAGAGATATTTTTATTTAAGTTAAAAGATAAGAAAAAAAAAAAATTCACTAGGATTTCTAATTTCCTTTTTTTTTTAATTTATTTAATTTTATTTAAATAAAAAAAAAAACTAATGAATAATTAATGATTAAATAATTTATTTATTTATTATTAATTCTTATAAATAAATATAAGTAAAAGTATTATTATTTAAAAGTTGAAAAATTATTTTGAAATTGATTTTATTATTTAAGTTTTTACACAATTTTATCCGAAAGTTTTTTTTTTTTTAAACAATGATTCGTTCGCAAACAAACAACAAACAACAATCCGCAATCGAAATTTTTTTTTTTTCCACGTGTGTGTGTGTGTGCGTGTGGGATCTCATTCGGAAAAAAATGTAAAAAAAAAACAAAAAGTTTGGGGGGTGAAAAAATACTACCCCAACCCTGTGATTTTGCACCCGAAAAAGGAAAAAAGGTTTACGTCACGATCGGGGGAGATTCGGTTAATAATAATGATAGTAAAAGGGAATAGAATTTTTTATTACGTAAGAAACGTCATCAAATCGATCAAATTAAAAAATGTGAGAATATATATATTTATTTATAAAAGTATATCGAAAAAAAATTATAGGTTGGCAATAAAAAGAAAAATTTACTTTGCGAATTATTATTATTATTATTATTATCATTAAAAAGGAAAAAGAAAATTTTTTTACTTTTCAAGGTTTTTTTTAATTAAAGGAAATACTACAAGGCGTGGTTTGTTCATTTACTCTATGCTGGGTTTAATTAATTATTAATAAATATAAATATTATTTAAAATAAGGATATAAGTGTCTTAATTAATATGAATATAATTGCAAATTATTATTTATTATTATTATTATTATTATTATTATTATTATTATTATTATTATTATTATTATTATTATTATTACGGGTTTTAATTTTTTTTTTTTTTACACTGCCTCCGAGAAAAATTTTAATAATTTATTTAATTATTTTTACAAAAAATTAATAAATAAATAATGATTATTTATTGATATTTTAATTAATAATTATTGATAGATAATTTTTTTATCAATTTTTTAAAAATTATTCGATTATCGTTTCGGGCGACAAATAATTATTTGCGCGCGCGCGCGCTTTTTAAATTTTTTCAACGTTTTGTGACGTCACGCATCGTCATTATTTTCTTTTTTTTTTTTTTAAAAAGGTGAATATTATGCGAAGTTTTACAAAAGATTTATGCCGCGTTTTTTTTCTCTCTCTCTCTCTCTCTCTCGCTCTCTCTTTCTCTCTCTTTAAATTATTATTATTATTATTATTATTGCTAGAAATTTCGGCATAAATTTAAAAAAAAAAATTTTTTTTTTAAATAAATATTAAGAAATAATTTAATCCTACAACTTGTTTACGATCGTCAGTCGAAAAAAAATATATATATTTATATATATTTATTATTTAACGACGCCATATTTATTTTTAATTTTTTTTTTTTTAAACAAAATTTGTTTCCGGATTATTCAATAAATTTTATTTAAATTATTACTTTAAAGATGGGAAAACAAATTGTGTCGGTTAAAAAATTTCGTGAAACTGTTTGTGGCACATTTCAAAATCCGTTAAAAATTTTAAATTTTTCGATTGTTTATAAATTTTTGTCAATCGATTAATCGATATAAACAATTAAATTATTATTATTATTATGATTAAAATAAAATTAATTTTCTTTTTTTTTTTAAATTTTAAAACTCGCATTTTTCTTAAAGAAAAGTTAATCGTAATATTTTATATAACGTTAAAAGATTTTTTTTAATAATAATAATAATTAATGTTCAGTATTAAAATAAATTTTAATGGGGGGAAAAACTCGAATAATATTTAAAAACTTACTCTTATTGAAAATTCAATATGGCGGACAACAACACATAAAAAGTAATAATTAAAATGATTTATATTTACACGCGTGCGTATTTATTTAAATTGGAAAGAAATTTTTTTTTTTTTTTTTTTTAACGATTGATTTATAAAAACGTGAATTCCTCATATAAATATCGGCCATTTTTATTTTTAAAAGCATTAAGACCTTAACGGTTTTTAAAATTTTAAAAATTTAAATTTAATTTCGGCCATAAAAAAGTTTGTGATCGTTTAAACAACACAAAACACAACAATGTTTATATACAAACATGTTTTCGATTGTGAAATTACGACAAAACAAAAGACAAAAACATAAAACAAACAATAAGCAAATCGATTTCGTAATATTAGATTCATTTGTATTTAAAAAGAGTATACGCGCCATTTTTTTTTTTTACTTTTGTTTAACCGATTTTAAATCGATTTGTACGCATTGTTTTCCCTTTTTTCGGAAAATTTTTGGAATGGAAAATATAATATTAATTTTGCCAAAATATTTAAATATAAGGAAGGTTTTCGGTATGTGATGATGACGTCATACACGTGTCACTAAATTTTGTCGCGTTTTTTTAATTACGAAATGATTTTAAATTATTTAAAAAATTTTAGAAAAGAAAATTGAATTACGGGTAAATAGTTTTTATATAAAATCAAATATAATAATAATGATAATAATAATAATAATAATAATAATAATAATAATAATAATAATAATCAAAATGGAATCACGTTAAAATTTTACGTTTTTTTTTTTTTTTATATTATAAACTGCAATAAAAAATAAGAGTGTTTTTAGGTCATTCATAACGATGGAGTTGAAAAAAAAAAAAAAATTTCTCGATTTTTTTTTATGGTTATAAAGACGGTAGCAGAAAAAAAAATTACACGTTGAAAACTTAAAAAAATTATTATTATTATTATATAGCGCTTATAAAGTTAAAAACGATTATCTCTCTCTCTCTTTCTCTCTCTCTCTCTCTTTCTCTCTCTCTCTCTCTGTCTTATTTGGAACTAAAATTTATTTCACAATTTTTCGGTCCACATATTTTATTTTTTATTTTTAAAAGGTTACAATCGTTTAAATAATTTTTTTTTTTTTTTTTAATAATTGTTGTTTACGTTTGTTTTCAAAATGCATGATTTAATACTAAAATATTATTATTATTATTATTATTATTTAAACCGCGACTAGTTTTCGCCGCGTCCTACTATAATATAAATAAATTATTAATTTTATGCATTATCAATCCTGAGTGACAACTTTTTTTTTAAAATTTTTATTACTGCTTTGCAACCCACACGATTATCAAAGGTCTTTCCCAACGGGATGAAAAAACAAATAATAATAATAATAATAATAATTTCGTAAAAAAAAAAGGTTTTCCTATTATATTTGAGAAGAGGCGGGTAATAAACAATTTAAGAGGAAACAAATTTTAAAAAAGGTTTTTTTTCATTTCCGGGTGATTGATTGAATGATTTTTATTACGATGTTGATTATTTTTTTTTTTAAATTTCCCAATTGCGAAAATGAAAAAATAATAAAATGGCGGATATTATTATTTTAAAAGGATATTTTCAATGGAAAAAATATATTATTATTATTATTATTGCAAAAAAAAAAAAAATCCAGAAAAGGGGAATCAAAATATTAATTCGAGAGGAATTATTTATACTTTACATATATGGAAACCTGATAATCGTAAATAAACCTTACGATAAGGGATTATTATTATTATTATTATTATTAATATTAAAAGACTTATTAAAAAATTATTTATTTATTTTTAATAACATTGTTTATTGATTTTATTGATTTTTTTTTATTTTTATTATTGATATTTCATCGGAGTTTAATTTTTTTTTTTTATTACAATTTATTAGGGTGATTAAATCACGTTTTCATGAAAGGCGATATAACAACAACAACAAAAAATTTATTTTAAAATTTAAATATGGCGGCGGGCGTATAATAATATTATTATTATTATTCGTTAATTTTTTTTTCGTTTAAACTTTAACAAATGTTTTTTTTTTTTATTTTTATTACCGCGTAATTTATTTTTTAAATTAAACTTATTGTTTTCGCATTCTATGAATTTTTTTTTAAATCGTTTGATATTAACGTTTATTTATTCTATGACGATTTTTCCCGGTTTTTTTAAAAAATAAAATTGCTGTACGACTGCATTCCGCGTCCCCGCCATGTTTTTTTTGTTTTACAAATAATAATAATAATTTATTAATTTTAATTGATTGATAACGGAGTACTAATGATAATAATCAACGTATTCCAAAATTGTAGTACGGGGGGGGGAGGGCTTTAGGATTAAGAAACGTATACAAAAAACCGACGGACATATTTAATAAATTAAAAAGTAATTGATTGTTAATTAATAGCGTGAAATGATTGTTAAACATAAACAATAATATTTAAGTGGTAATCAACAACAACAACAACAACAACTTTAACGGCAAATAATAAAAATAAAAATGGAGTTATGAATAAATCATAAATCCGTAAAAGTACGATTGAATTCTCTCGGGCATCAAAGGTTGTTAAGTGAATCCCCATCGTCGTCGTATAAAAAAAAAAAAGTCATGCTACAAAAAAAAAATTATGCGATAGGAAAATGATAAGGGAAGAACAGAGAGGGGTAGGGAAAAGGGGGAAATGGATAACTAATAACATAAAATGTTTTTCTATTGTCATAATAAAAAATTCGTATTACTAAAGGAAATATAATGAGATTTACATTTCGTGACTTATTGAAAAAAAAAAAAAAAAAAAAAAAAATTTATTAAATGATTATCATCATCATCATTATTAATAATAATAATAAAAACGTTAATATTTAATAAGGTTTCCGTGGGAAAAAAGAAAAAAAATATCGACGAGAATAATAATAATAGTAATAATAATAATGATATTGGATGATACGAAAAAAATATAACAAACAATGAAAAAAAAATTTGTTTTTTGTTTCTCCCATTTGTTAAAATTTGAAAATTAAAAATTACGAATAATAATAATTAATTATTATAAAAAATTAAATTGTTAACATATTTATATAATAATGATAATAATGATAATAATAATAATTTCAAAAGAATTAAAATCGTGCAACGCAATCGAAAAAAAAAAAATTAAATTATTACTAAAGTAATAAATTATTTATCACGTTTTTATTTATATCCTTTTAATTTATTAATAATATAAAGGATTTAATAAAAAAACGAATAAAAGCACACACACACACACACGCACACGCATAAATAATAATAATAATAATAATAATGATGATGATAATACCGTGTTTTAAAATAATAAAAAATAAATGATAGTAGTAAAATATATAAAATAAAATAAGTAAATAAAAGATCGAAACAGTAGTAATGGTAATAATAATAATAATTCAAATTTTTTTGTTTTTTTTTTGTTAGTTTTTGTTTTTGTTGCAACATAAAAAAAATGTTTTACAAAATTCATCAGCGTGTTATTAAAAACAAAACATAATTTTTTGTTTATTTTCATTGAAAAACATAAATTTTTATCAACTTTTTTATTATTTGCGGTTATTATTAATAAAATAGAAAAAGAAAAGAAAAAATACGCGGAAGAATTTTTATTTTTTTTTTCAAAAATTTAGTTTTTTCCCGCCAAATCGTGCGAATTTAAAAAAAATTTCCAAATGAGTTTTAAATTAATTACGTAGATTAAAATTATTTAAAATTAATTAATTAATTAATTAATTAATAATAATAAAACGATTGGGAATTTATTTTTTTTAGTACGTCAAACTACAAAGTTTTCAAGTTTCTTTTCTTTTTTATAAATATTTATTTATTCATGACGTTTATTATTATTATTATTATTATTATTATTATTATTATTATTATTATTATTATTATTATTATTAGTATTATTATTAGTATTAGTATTTGTTTAATTTAAAAAAAAATTATTCGTAAATAATATTAATAATAATAAACGTTTAAAAAAAACTAAATAACTTACCGTTAAAAATAAAATAAAATAAAAAGAATTTTCTTTTTTCCGAACAAAAACATTAATCGATCGTTAATAACAATAATGATAATAATAATAATAATAAAAATAATAATAATAATAATAAAAATAATAATAATAACAAAAAAAAATTCACGGCATTGATAACAATCCGACCGATGGTTGTTGAATACTAAAACTCGCGTAAGTAAAAAAAAAAAAAAAAAAAAGAAAAAAAAAAACAAGTTGGTATATCGTGTTTGTGTTCCAGTAACTGGAACAGTAGGTAGTAGCAGCCCTACTACTCGCCGAGTACTCGTTGTTATTTACAATTTTTTTTCTTTTTTTTTTTTTTTTTGTCGATTCGATAAATTAAATTTTTATTTTCGATTTTTGTAAAAAAAAAAAAATTTTTTTTCTCTCTTTCTATAATTTCGGGGCAGGAATCACAGACGATAAAAAACGAAACCCCGACGTAAAAAAAAAATAATAATAATAATGTAATTTCAAAAAAAAATTTTTTTTTTTTTAATTTCGAAAAACTGCGACAAACTCATGGAATGATGACATATATTTAATTTCTAGAAAATTCCTTTTCAATTTTTTTTTTCAATAACAATACTTTTTTATTATTATTATCGATTCGTTTAAATTTTTTTGTTTTTTTTGCAATGCGTTCCAGCATAAATTTTATGGATTTTTTAAATAAATTATTATTATTATTATTATTATTATTATTATTATTTATTAATAGAATGAGTGATTTTCTGTAACGGTTAACGCATAAAAAAAAATATTATTAAAAAATCAATTAATGAAGTTTTTCTCTCTCTCTCTCTCTCTTTCTCTCTCTCTCTCTCTCTCTCTCTCTCTCTCTCTCTCTCTCTCTCTCTCTTTCTCTCTCTGTGGTAATAACAATCGACAAATTTTTTTTTTTTTTTCTTTTTCGTTTTTTTGTTTGTCTCGAATCCAAATTTTCACGGTAAAATGAACGTGAAATGAATGAAAAATTCGTTTTTTTTTTCCCTTCGTGAAAACAATCAACCGGAATTATTAGTATTATTATCATTATCATTATCATTATTAAGTTAAATCGTGAAAGTATAATTTTCCATGTCGAAGATTTTTTTTTTTTTTTTTTTTACTCAAAGTCGTTAAAATTGACTTTTAATATTTTTTATTTCGTCATCATCATCATCATCATCATCATCGTGTCTTTATGCCGTTTTTTTTATGTTTTTTACTTACGACCACAACGACCAATTTTTCTGATTTTGAACCGCCCCTCCCCTCCTTCTCCCATTTTCCTACCTCCCGGGCTTATTCCCTCCTCCCCTTCCCTTCCCTTCTCTTTTCCTTCTTCGCAAAATGCCTTCGTTCGATCCCATTTTTAAAAATTGTTATCATTAATTTATTATTATTATTATTATTATTATCATTATTCTTGTTAAAAACCGTTAGCTTTCTAACCTTTTCCTTTCACAAAAAAAAAAAAAAAGACGAAATTTTATTCCACGACGTTCTGGAAATTTAAATAATTTTTTTTTTTTCCCCCAATAAGTATTTAATTTTACGTTTGTTTTTTTTAAAAATCGATTTATTGATATTTCATCGATCGATATTCAATAGTAATAATAATAATAATGATAATTGATTGTCGAAATGATTGCCTTAATAAAAATTACATTGAAGTTGATGATAAGAAAAAAAAATAAAATTATTATTTATTAAAAAAAAACCGTTAATAAATATTTTTATGTAAGAAAGTATTATTATCATTATTATTATTATTATTATTATTATTATTACCGTCGGTTTCTTTTTGTTTTACTTGGCTAACTTTTTTCCTTTGTTTTATCTATTAATAAAAAAAAATTTTTTATTGATTGGAAATTGTTTAAAGTAAAAACAGAGAAGTGACGAGTATTATTATTAGGTCGTGAAACCGGTCATTGTTTGTTAATACCACGTTTACTTTTCTTTTATTATTATTATTATTATCATTTGGTTTTTTTGTTGTTTTTCGATTTCGAAACGAATTAATTTTACAACAAAAAAAAAAAAGAAATTTTGTAATTTCCGTTTGGAAAACTGTGGACTACCGATTGAAATTTTAACGTGTCACATTATTTGAATACACGTAAGCGAAACATTTAAATTTGTTAATGTTTACAACATGTTTGAAATCATAGAGAGGAGTTAAATGGTCGTGGAAGAAGACAATACGTTAGTTAGTTAAGTTTATGGAATTCGGTATAAATCATTGCAATAAATTCGGGAGCCGCCATTTTAAACTGGTTAAAAGAAATTATTATTATTAATTATTTGAGCGACCGAGTTGAAAAAAAAAAAAAAATTTTGAGATTAAGGAGGGTCAGCAGAAAATGGGGTCAGCTAAAAAAAACGCGGGATATTTATTGGGTATCTATTGACCGGTTGTTGTTATAATAAAAAAAAACTAGAAACGAATTCCGTGTCAAACGTATATCATATAACAACAATTTTTATTTTTTATTTTTATTTTTTAATATCCGCGTTAAACTTGTGTTGAATTTTTATTATTATTATCGTTTTCGTTTTACGGTTAATTTTTTTTTTAAATTTTGGCGGGAAATTCAAAAAAAAAAGGGGGGGGGAGGGAAATCGAATCGATTCGAAAATAAATAAAAACACACCAAAACGTAAAAATTTATTTATTTATTTATTTTTATTTATTTATTTAATTTTTTTTTTGTTCGTTTTATTTATTTACTAAGTATATAATATTTATATATATGTACATAAAATTATTAATTTTTTTTGTCTTCTTACGCTTAATAATAATAATAATAATAAAAGTTGAGAATAGTAAAAATAATAATAATAACGAAAATAAAATTAAAATTCGCGCGCTTTTTTTTTTTACGGAGTTGCACGTGCGTCGTGTGCGTAATCGTTCTTAATCTTTTATATAATTAATAATAAAATTTTTCAATAATAATAATAATAATAATGATAATAATAATAATAGTAAATTTAAATCACATTCGACGTTTAATTTTTGAAAAAAATTAAAAAAAAAAAAAAAATTCGTTTTTTTTTTGATCACAGCATTTTTAAAAAAAATTTTTATTTTCTAATTTTTTAAAATTTAAATTTAAAAGAAAATAAAAGAGAAAATTTAATTTTAAGTTGTTAATAACTAATTAATAAATATTTATTTGTTTTTTTTTAAATAAAATTTTGCTGTCGGAAAATTTAAAAAATAATAATCGGGTTAATGCGTAAGGGTTGAAAGAATGAGGAGAACCACGTGGAACGTTGAATCGGACGTGACGATAAACAAAAAAAAAAAAAAAAAAAAAAACGTGGTTTTTAATTTAAGACGTGGCGCAAGATTTTTCGAAAACGTTGATATAAAAAATAATTTTTTTTTTTTTTTTGGAAAAACGCTCATTATAGGGTTTTTTCCACAACGGGTAACTAAAATTTTTTTTTTGTATAATAGGATTGTTGTAAATTTTTTTTCGTTTTTTTGTTCGTTTTTCGATAAATTAATTAATAATTTTTTTTCTAAATGTTTATCGTCTTCTACTTGGTGGCGGGGCTGCTGTGTGGTGCATGCATCCTTCAACGTTTTCCGGCCAATCGCAAACGTTTTCGTTTGGATTAAATACTAAATTAGCTGGACATGGCATGTGATGTTTTCTTTCTCCCTCGCACATGTAATACATTCTACAATCTGCTTTGTCTTTGTGGTAACTTATGTGACCGTCTTCTTCTTCGCAAACAACTTCATTTGCTGTAATCATTATTTCATTTTTTTTTTATTAGTACTAAACAACCGTCACGAAATCAGTCAAAGAATGAATGAATGAATGAATCACTTACGATCTTTGGTCGTGTATTGTCCGTTAGGGTTCGAGCTTTCGTACGGTCCGTCGTATTCGAGTTTAACTTTGTAATTTTCGAGTTCGGATTTCATGGATTTTATCAATGGGTATTTTCCGGTTCCGCAATGACCCTTAAAATCGTCCATGTCGACAGACCATATCATTATACCACCGAAACCTTCTTCCTTTAACCATTCCATCTGCGAAAGAAAATTTTATTTATTATTCATTTTTTCATAGTTTTTTAATAAGGGAATGAAAAAGTTTTAAATCAGGTACCTTAGTTTTTAAACTTCTTTCGTCGTCGAAACCGACCCATTGATCTTCTTTGTAAGCGAAAGGTACTTGTTGTTCATTGTCCCAAACCAACGTCGTGTTATCTTTTTGCAAGAAATCGCAAACCTGAATTTAAAAAAAAAAAAAGAGGTTTTAAAATTAGTCATTGGTTTTTCGTCGAATTAATTTTGAGACGATGATAAAAGTACGCACTTCGTAATAGCTCATAAATCCAGCTTCTCCCGTATATTTACCAGGAGTACCACCACCGGAAGCCGGAGCACCGATATCAAATTGACTTTCATTGACAAGAGTGAAAGATCTACCGTACGTCGGCATACCGATCATGAGTTTTTCCTTTGGAGCCCCTTGTTTCACCCATTCTCTAGCGCTGTAATCCTTTTAAAACAAAATGATGACGTCATTAATTTAAATAAAATTTTAACCGGAAAAAAATTAATATATGTATACTCACGACGGTGAGTTTTTTTTGATAGCTCGTTGCGCTGTCCAATGAATAAAGTGGAGAATTATGACCGACTTGTCTTTCCCATTGACCGTGGAAATCATAAGTCATGACGTTTATGAAATCTAAATATTTAGAAATTTCTGGAACGTCGTAACTAAAAAAAAAACAAAAAAAAATTGTTGAAATCGAATTTTTTGAATGAATGAAATTTATTTTTATTCTTGTTATTATGTATTTATACCCGGCAGCAATGGCTTCGAAACTAGCTGGTACAGCAGCTGATAAAAGTAATCTCGGTTGATTTGAACTTTTAGCTTCACCTTCGAATGCCAATCTTAATTCTTTTAATAAGTTTACGTAAGATGAACGATCGTCTGCTCCTCTAAAAAAAAAATAGTATAAAAGTTATTATGTTAGGCCTTGTGGTGGTGGTGGTCGTGGTGGTGACATACGCGAACGTGTCATTATCTACCTTGGATATTCCCAATCCACGTCTAAACCGTTAAATTTATATTCTCTTAAAAATTCAATGGCTTCGTATACGAATTGATTCATTCTGAACGTGTTCGATGTGAGTTCTTTAAACGGAGTAGAACCGAAAGCCCAACCTCCGATGGCAAGAAGAACCTGAAAAAAAAATTTTTTTTTTGTTAAATTTATTACACGTGGCAATAACGCGAAGAAAAAGTGATAGGAATAATAATAATAATAATAAACCTTAAGATTTGGATTCTTTTCTCTTAAAGCAACAACACGGTCGTACATTTCTCCATCTTTATCGTCTGCTTCGGATAATTTGTGATTTTTTAACGTGGCAAAAGCATAAACTACGTGCGTGCAAAGACCGGCGTCGACGTCTTCCGGTGTAAATTTTCCAGCGCCCGGACGTTTTTGCGACCAACTTGTCATGTAACAGAATACTTGAGGGTCTCGTTCTGTACAAAAAAAAAAAAAAAAAACAAAATTTTTGTAAATTGATTTTTTCTCGCAGAGGACACATCGTTCGGTACGATAAGGTCACAAGGGGGTCACACAAAGTCGTTTGAACGATTGCAAATTTTCGGGAAAAAAAATTTTTTTTTTTTATCAAAACAAACGAATTACCGTTGGTGGACGTGATGACGTTTTCAACAGTTTTAGCTTTCGTAGGTTTTTTAAATTTACTCAACAAATCGGAAACGTCAATTTTAATCGGTTCCGGTTTTTCGATATTAACTTCGACAATTGAATTAGCAACTTTACTCCAATCAATGTCTTTAGCATTGTTTTCTCTCGGTATGCCCAACAATTCTTCTCTGTAAACAATATTATTATTATTATTATTATTATTAATTAATAGAAATTTAATTAATAAAATAACTTTTTTTTTTACATTCGTTAAATTTCACTTATTAATTAATTAATTAATTAATTAACGTAAAACAATGGTTACGATAACAAAAAAGAAAGAAAAAAAATGTGATGTTAATTTGTTTTGTTTTCCATTAAATTTTCACTCGTGACACGTTTCGTAATTTAAAACCGCCATTTTTCTTTTTTCTTTTCATTAATTCCCATTGTTTTTTTTTATACATAACAATATATAATTAAATTAACCTCATGGCTCCTATGAGTGGATATTTAACTTTTCCACCGCAAATTGTTCCAGTGAAATCGTCCATGTCAACGGTCCAAACCATGGCTCCACCAAAACCGTTAGATTTTAACCATTTCATTTTATGTCTTATTGATTTTTCATCGTCGAAACCGACCCATTGATCACCATCGACGAGATAGGGTACTTTCATTTCATCGTCCCAAATGTAAGAAGCTCCTTTTCTTAACATTTCGCAAATCTAGAAATTATTGAAAGGCGTTTTATAGCGAAAAATTAAAAAAAATCGCGAAATTTTTTCTTAACCGGGGATTAGCATTATGTAAAATTGTATATAAATTTTTTACGGTTTATGGGATTATTTCAAAAATGGGGGGATTAATTTAATTCCTTAAGGTGTGGCTCCCCCGTTTTTTTTTTTTTTTTTTGCCCTTCATGGAATTAATTTTTAAATAAGGAATATATAAAAGCATAAATAATTAAATAAAAGGTGTCGAAAACAGAAAAAAAAAAAAATTCTAAACGAGATTTAAAAAATTGCTCAACTTTAAATTTTTCTTTTGCACCGATTTTTACGGTTAAATAATTTAACGGCCTTATAAATTTATTTAAAAAAAAAAAGAAAACGTAATCAAACGGGCATTGTTATTATTATTATTATTATTATTATTATCAATATGGGCGTTATGAGAGAGTTATGAAAATAATTTAATTTCGGGTCATTTGAAATGAAATAAGAAAAAAAAATGTTTTTGTGTCCGCCATTACTCAACGGACAAAAAAAGAAAGAAATGAATTATTTTTCAATGTCGAAATAAAAACAATGTGCGTATTTTATGTGCGTATCAGGTGAATTTTTTTTTTCTTTAAAATTTATTATCGCCAAAACAAAACAAAACAAGGTAAAATTTAAAGGCGTGGAATTAAAATTTACCTTCCAGGCTTATGCCACGATAAAAAAAAAAAGTCACGTAAATGAAAATGAAATTTTTTTTATTTTAAAAATGGTAACTGGTGGTATTTAAATATACTTCCATCTAATAATATTCGATTTGTGTTGTGTGTATGTAATGTGACGTGTCAATAGAGGAATCTTACGCTTTATTATTATTATTATTATTTACATAATTAAAAACGATTCGTGACGATGCATGATTAGAAAGTTTATAATCGGTAGGTAGGTAGGTAGGTAGGTAGGTAGGCAGGTACAAACCTCGTAATAAGCTAAAAATCCTCCTTCTTTCGTGTATTCTCCAGCTTTACCACCGCCGCTCGCCGGACTGTTTACCTTATAAACTTTTGGATTCGATAAAGTGAAAGTTCTACCATATGTCGGCATTCCGATGATCAATTTGTCTTTGGGTGCTCCCAAACGTACCCACGTTCCAGCAGCGTTTTCGACGGATAATTGTTTTCTCCATTCGCTGTCGGATGATGGAGCATGAAGTGGTGCATTGTGACCCGTTTCTCTTTCCCATTTGCCGTGGAAATCGTATGCCATCAAATTAATAAAATCCAAATAACTAAAAGTGATAGATAATGATAATAATAAATGTTGAGACAAATGCGGTTTTTTTTATAACTAGTTTGATACATAAAAACAACCTGACCTTGAATTATTCTAATAAACTTTTCGTTTTTTTAAATGTAAATTTTTATTTAAAAAGTAAAAGTTGGGAAAGTAAAGACCAAAGGTAAAAATATTTTTTTTTTTAAACCGCGATATTGGTAATACTTATTTTATACCTGGTATTTAACATTATTATTATTATTATTATCATTAATATTAATTTTTGTTGTCGCAAAGGGTTATTTAAAAATGACGTAAAATTATTTAAAATTTACGTAAGAAATTATTATTAATTTTATCATTTGTTTCTCCTCCAAAAAAACAAAAAAATTATTACGGTAATAAAAATGTTTTAATTAATTATTATTATTATTATTTTTAAATAGGAATTCCCGGTCGAATTTTCTTACTAATAGAACGTTTTATTATTATTAATCATCGGGTTACCGGGTGTTGTGTCGGGTAGTACCGAATCCAGGTGTTTGAATTTTTTTATTCGTTTCGTCATCTAAAGAAAAAATTATTTTATTTGTCATAAGGAAAAGTTTAAACAAAAAATTATTATTATTATTATTATTATTATTATTATTATTATTATTATTATTATTATTTTTAATAATACGTAATTAATATTACGTGTTATCAAAATCGGTGAAGAAAAATTAATTTATATATCGTAAAGAAAAGAATTTTATTGTCTTGTGGACACGCCTTGTCCTCCGTTTTATTACCCGTAACACGCACACACGCACGCACGCACGCACACGATTCGCAAAAATCCGGCGCGAATTTTTTTTCCTTTTTTTAAAGGTCATGTTGTAGACGGTGTGTTGTGTTTTTAAAAGTATTTAAACCGTTTGGAAAAGAGAGAGAGAGAAATTTTACGAAATAATTAAAAAGAATAAGTAGAAGAAGAAGAAAAAATATAAGATCGAAAGGTACAAACAACAAACGCGGTTGTTGGTTTCGCATGCACTCTAAGGTCGGACAAACACGACGCTAAGGTCTTTTTTCATTGCTTATTCATTTCGTCGATCAGGAAGAAGAAAATTTTTCGTTAAAATAATGAAAAATTAATTATCGTTTCGTATTAACGGTACGTAAATAAACAAACCTGGCAACGGCAGGTACGTCGTAACCGGATCTTATATTGTCTGGACCGACAGGTACGGCAGCGGTTAATAACAATCTAGGTTTTTTAACTTCTTGCGCTTCGGCTTCGAAAGCTTCTCTGAGTTCTGAAAAAAAAAAAATTAAAAAAAACGGCGGTTATTTCTAGAAACTTTTAGAAATTTTTACTATTATTATTATTATTATTATTTAGAATTTTGTAAGTATTTGCTGCGGTTTATTAATTCGCGATTCAAATAAAAAAAAAAACTTTACTCAATAACGTATGACGAATTTAAATAGTTTTTTGCGGTTTTCAAGAGTACAAACGACAAACGAAAATAATAATAATAATAAGTATTTAAAAAAAAAAAAGTTAATATGAGGTCAAGGAGTAATTTTTTTTTTTTTTTTGTTTTCTGTTTTTTGTTGTTGTTGTTGTTGTTTGTTAAATTAAAAGAAGTTATTTTTATAATAATGGTGCGAAATATTTCCATGTTTATATTATACGCGGTTGTGGCGGTGGTGGTGGTGGTGGGGGCGATGGTGGTGTTGTGGAATTTCCAGTGCCACCAACTCATTTAAAAAAAAAAAAAAAAAAGGGTTTTTGTTTCGGTTTGTTCAGGTAAAAAAAAAAAAAAAAATTTTTATTAAACGAATGTGAAACGTTTACAAACGTTTTACTATTATTATTATTATTATTATTATTATTATTATTATTATTATTATTATTACTATTACCTTTTAATAAAAAGACGTAATTTTTCTTATCATCTGAACCTTTTGGATATTCCCAATCGATATCGAGACCGTCGAAATTTCTATCTCTCAAATAAGGTATGGCGCTGTATATGAAAGTTTGTCTAGAATATCTCGAAGATGACATGTCTTTAAATTTTTGAGTTCCGAATGACCAACCACCTGAAAAATAAATAGTAATAATAATAATATATTTAATTAGTATTATGCGATCGATGAATCGATTAATCGATCGATCGATAAATAATCGTCTTTGCTTTTTGTTTTTATTGGTGGGGGGGGGGAATTATAAATGTCAGTTTTGTTTTATTTTTTCGGTTTATGGTTTTAGTTTTAAAAAAAATAAAAGTAAATTATTATTATTATTATTATCTCGTAGTTTTTTTTTTATTGATGTCAGGTAACGAGGATCTCTGTCTCTTTCTCTCTCTATCTTACGTCAAAACTCAGGAATTATTGTCTTGATGACCTTGGGAAATTTTTTTTTTTTTTTTTTTTTTTTTTTTGACAAAGTTTTAGCAAGGAAAAAGTCAAATTGTAAAACAAATTTTTGTTGTTTGTTGTTTGTTGTTGTTGATAATGTCTCGGTCACGTGCCAAACGATTACAAAGATTTAAGAGAAAAAAAAAAATCTCACCGATGGCAAGTAAAATTTTCAAATTGGGATTAGATTTTTTCAATTTCATTATTCTATCGTACAATCCGACTTTTCCATCTTTCGTTTCGTCGTTGGATTCGAACGACGAAAGTTTTCCCTTTTTCAACCATCCGAAAGCGTAAATGACGTGAGTGCAAAGATCTGGTTGTATGTCTTCTGGTAAAAATTTCCCATGTTTCGGACGATACTGCGACCAGTTTGTATAATAACAAACAACCTGAAAATGTAAATCGTCGTTACAAATTTTTTATTATTAATATTATCAAAACAAACGTAATTAAAAAAATTATTATTATTATTCGTCACCTTGTATTCTTGTTCGTCTGAACTATCGCTAGATTTTCTCGTGGCAATAGAATTAACGCTCGATTTATTTTTCACACGAAATCTATTTACACTTGCCGATATTTCTTGATCTCCTTTTTTAATCAATGCGCTCGACGTAGGCCTTCTTAATTTTCTTCTGACACCTTTAAATAAAGAAAAAAATTATGATTATTATTATTAATGATTTTATGATTATAATAATAATAATAATAATAATAATAAATTATAGGAAAAGTTATTCGTTTTGATTTGTGAAAATTTATTAAACAAGGACACGTGCCACCGACATTCTATTTTTAATAGATAAAAAAAAATGTTTGACTCGCCGTAGCAAAAAATGTTTGTTTGCGCTTACTCAATATAAGACTAAATCAAAAGACCTTGAACGGTTTTTTTTTTTTTTTTTAAATAAACCTTTGGGTGTGGTGACTCGGAGCGTTCAAATCTCTTTTGCGTTCTTCTTAATAAGTCAATATACTATCAATGAATAAGGGCTACCAACCACAATTAATCAAACAACGAAGACAAAGACAAACAGACAAAGACAAACGAACGAACAAAAAAAATTCTCAAAGTTTTCCGGATGTTTTTTTTTAAGGAGCTTACACGCACGCACACGCACGCACACGCATATTTAAATCCAACCTTTTCTTATTATTATTAATATTAATTACGTAATAATTAAGTAATTAAATTCAAAATAAAATAAAACGAGTTTTTTTTTTTTTTTTAAATACTTTATGATCTTAAAACTTAATTTAAAAAAATTTTATATAAATCAAATCGATCGTGCCTTGCTCTCTCCTGCCACGTTTAATACAAAAATGTATTATAAAAGTTAAGGCTGATTGTTAGAGAATTTACTGGACAACAACAACCAGTTAACATTTTAACAAAAAAAATAATAATAATTTTTTTCGGAGGGAAAAGGCATTAGAACATAATAAATAAATTATTGTTAAACTGATTTATAACGATAATAATAATAATAATGATATTAGAAAGGTGTAAAACAACAACAGATATTATAACAATAACAATTGTAATAATGATAATGATGATAATAATAATAAGGGCGGAGTTTTTTTTTTTTTTTTATGTAACACTTTGACGATTGTGCGTAAAAATTTTGGTATACAGTTTTAACACAATTAAGATGTGTAACGGAAAGAGTGTGACGCCATTTTTAAAACTGCAACAACAACAATTTATTTTCAATAGGTTTCTACAAATAAAGAAAAAAATAATAATGATAATAATTAATAAGATAAGAGAGTAATAAATTTTACGGATGGCGTGAACTTATACATATATAATTTTTTTTAATCTAAATACGTAAGAAAAATATTTGAATTTGATTGTTTGAAAGTGGGGTGTGGGTGGGGGTGGGGAAGAGGGTAAAAATGATTTGCGACGTTTGTTAAAAAAAAAAAAGAAGGTTAAAACCACGATTCGTCGCTTACCTTGTGCAGAATCCATAAACTGCCCTAAGAACAAGAGCGTTAGACATATCGTGTAAATGTATCCTTCCCACCTTGGCAATAACTGTAAATAAAAAAAATAAAAAAATTTGTTTTTAATTTTATGCTTTTAAAATTGAGAGTTAATGTTAAAAGAGAGAGAGAGAAAGAGAGAGAGAGAGAGAGAGAGAGAGAGAGAGAGAGAGGTAAATCGTAATTAAAGAGAGTGTTTGTTTAAAAGAAAAAAAAAAGTAGAACAAACAAAAATAAAAAATATAAATTGTAATTCATTTTACTTTTATTCTATTTTTGGGGTGATAGCCATTTTGAATTTATAAAATTTTTCTATTAAAACTTAAGTTTATGAGAATAACAGAAACAACAACAACAACAACAACAACAACAAACGACAACAACAACAAACGACATAATTTTAAGATCAAATCAAAACGTTTGTCGTCGTAAACATGTTTTGAAACAATTTTATATAAATTAAATTTTTGTGTTTTTCACTCTAATGACTGCCCAATTTTACTTTCGTTCATTTTGAAAAACGAAAAAAAAAAAATTTTTTTATTTAAATTTTTTCTCATCGTGGTTTTAGATAATTCTTTTAATTCGATTAAAAATTTTTAAAAAAAAAACTTTCTTTTTTTTTTTTTCCTTCAATGAAATGACAAAAAAAAAAAAAAAATACGTTTCGGGTTCAATTTTTTTTTTTTTTCTTAATAAAACTTTCTAGAAAAATGACAAAACATTTTATTAAAAATTATTTTTTAACGAAGGTACGCATTATCATTATTATTATTATTATTATTATTATTACAACAACGACGACGACAACGTAACAAAATAATCGTTTTTAAACGGGCCCAATCACTTTTTTTTTTTTTTTTTTTTGTTCGAATTAACGAAACTCTTAAATATTATTGTGATTTTTTTTCTCTCTCTCTCTTTCCAAATACTTCCAGTGCATAGATAATAACTGGAAGACAACAACGAAATAGGTGATTAATGATAATAATAATAATAATAATAATAGTGAGTAAAGTGAACGGTCGAAAAATTTGCAAATCAGGCATGAAGGTATACACATTGAATTCAATGACACGTGTCACGGTTTTGTTGAACGATAAATATTAATGTAATAATAATAATAATAACAACATTGCTACCATTACCACCGATGAAGTAATAATAATAATAATAATAATGACAACAACAACAACCACAGGTGAATAATAATCCGATATGAATTTATTACGGTAATGCTAACGAAAACTCAAAACGATGACGGCGATGACGATGACGACAACAACAACAACAACAACAACAGCAGCAGATGACAAAACAAAAAAAATCTTGAAATTAAAATTTTCGTTAATGTCACATGATAATTTCTTAAGAGTTTCAAAATATAAAAAAAAAATAAAAATAAAATATTATTAAAAGATTTGGAAAACGTGGAACGAGAAGACGTTTCGGTATTCGTTTTTTTTTTTTTTAACCTCGAAAAATTTGGTCGCTTACAAAATTAAACGAATCCGTGATAACATATCATTTTTATTACGTCATTAAGTCGCACGGATAAAAACAACACGAAATGTTTAATTGAACTTAAAAACAAAAAAAAAATTTTTCTCTCTCTCTTTCTCTGTCTCTCTCACTCCTTCTTTCTCTCCATTATAATTTGTGAAAGCCATTAATTTTTTTTTACGATTTATGATTTATTATTATTATTAATATTAATAATAATAATTAAAGTTATTAATTTCTCTGCCTCCTCCTCCTCCTCCTCTTCCTTCTCCTCTTCCTCCTCCCCTTTTAACGTAACCTTTTTCCGTTATCGATAAAATCATGGGAGAGATAGGATGGTTGTTGTCGTTGTTGTTGTTGTTGTTAACATTTGTTTATTTTTAAAATATGTAAGTGCGCGGCACACGATCTCTTATAACAAAGTCACGATCGGATTTACGTTTATCTTTTCTTTTTACTTAGATTTTACCTGCTAATTATACTTTTAAAAATGTCACAACAATAAATAATTAATATAAGAGGAAACCAGAAAAAAATTTGAAAGTAAATGTTTATTTCGTGAACGTCGTCGTCGTCGACGTCGACGTCGTCTGGTAGGTAAGGCGCAAATCGAAATATTTTGATGGAAAATGTTTTAAATCATTATCATCATCATCATCGTCGTCGTTTTAAGTTTTTGTTGTTAGCATTTCGTTCGAAAGGGAAAATAATAATGTCGCCATATTAATAATAAAAGTTTAAATAAATAAAGTCACACAAGAAAAAAGCAAAAACTTTCCTTTTTCTCCAGGGCAACTCATGGAAAAACAATTAACATTTATATAAATTAATATTAATAATAATAATAATAATGATAATAATGTTGTGGAATTAAAATTTCATGTGATCGAAGGTAAACCAATGTATAGAATTACTGGTAAACATTTGCAATTGGATTTCGTCGTCATCGTCACGATGATGATGATGGTGGTGACGGTGACGGTGACGTTTAGGAGAAATATTATAGGGCTCGTGTTGTGGGGTTAGAACAGTGTGAGTGATTGAATAATGCGAGTGGAAACAAAAAAATTTTGATTTTAAAATATTGGCAGCATTGTTATATGTACACACAGAAAGAATTCCAGACATCATCGGGTTTAGCCAAAAGCCGTCGACCTTGCTACGTAATTATTTTTTTCTGTTTTTTTTTTTATTTTTTTTCTCCATTCGTGCCAATTCATTACCGGAAACTTTATTCGTTAATAAAAATCTTTCTCTCTCTCTCTCTTACTCATTTGCAAAAAAAAAACAAAGAGAGAGAGAGGGTGGGAGGGAAGGGTGGGAACAAAAAAAATTTCTTTTGCAGTTGTGAAAACAAAACAAAAAAATTCGTTTGAGGGGGTTAAACCGCGAAAAAAGAAAAAAAAACAAAAAGAATTTTTAAGGTCGGCGACTTTTTCTTTTTCATTCTGCTTTTAATTTTTTTTTTTTATTGTTTTCATCGACTTAAAGTTTTAACCGACGAAACGTCACGCAAATGCGTTTTTTTTTAATTCCAATATTGCGTGGTTTTTTTTTTGCGTAAAAAAAAAATGCGTGAAAGATTACATTTAAAATATGGGTATGGTACGTGTCCACGTTGTTGGCCATCGATCGACGATGGATTACCTTGAAAAATTTTTTTTCTTATTTTTTTTTCTTACGTTGGCATGAATGTTGCGTTTTAATTAGAGCGTATTCCTGGTTTTTTTTTTAAAAGAAAAAGGAAAAATCCTAGTTTGGATTAAAACAAAAAAAAAAAAAAAAAGAAAACGTGCGGAGGTTTAGTTTTTTTTTAAGCCTCTTATACTTCCCTATGAAATAACACATAACGCGATAAAATGCCTCGATCGATAAATCAAGGTTGATCGTTTCGTTTCGTTAAAAAAAAAAAAACCGTCGAAAAAAAAAAAAAATTACAGAACACAAAAGTCTTTATTAACAAATTATACTTCCTTCACTTCAAAATGTTTTCCCCTCCCTCCCTCCCTCTCTCTATTCTTCAAATCTTATTTTAACACCTGTTTCGTCATAAAAGGTGTGAAAATTTATTACTTAATAATTTTTGTAATTTTTTCCTCACTTCTTCCGTCATTAAAAAAATTCACCATCCGCCATTTATAATAATAAATAATAATAATATTCAAATGATTATTATTATTTTTTTTTCCTTTTACGGGAAAAATAATTTTTTATAAAAATTCGTTTCCAAAGGAAAAAGCTATTTTTTGTTATTTACTCTATGACTTTTTTAAAAATTATTTACCATTCATTTTTTTTTCTTCTAATTTATTTTGAATTCAAATCGTCAATAATCGATTTAAAAAGAAAAAAAAAAATTTACATTTAACGATTGAGACGTATCGACGACGACGACAACGGATTTTCTAATTCCACGTTAAAAATCGTGTAAATATTTAAATTAGAATAATATTCGCGAGTGATTTGTTGTAATTTAAAAAAAAAAAATTTATTTATTTAAATCGTGACGTGAAAGATTTGCGGTTTTAAAAAAATGACAAATTTTACACGTTGAATTTCGTAACGGAAAAAAAATATTTAAAAAAAAAAAATTGATTGATTGATTGATTGATTTATTTGTTTTTTTTTTTTCATTCTGTCTCTCTTTCTTTTTCGTTCTTTATGAATTATTAATAAAAAATAAAAACAAGCAAACGAGGGGGTCGCCATTTTTTTTTTTTTTTATTTTATTCCCACCAATCTTGCCAAAATGGAAGGAAATAATAATAATAATAATAATAATTTTTTTTTACGAACGATGAGAAAAAGCGCGGAGGGAATAATAAACTATTTACCACCGTAACTTTTTAGTAATGAAGTAATAATTTTTAGTAATAAATTTTTTTTAAAAAAATTACTTTTTCAAACGAGTTTTCATCGTCAATGTTTCGAAATTAAAAGAATCATCGATGGTATCTTTTTTTTTTTTTTTTTTTGCTCCGAGCAAATTTTATGTAATAATACCAAAAAGTGGAGAGAATAATTTTATTTTTAAAATTTATATTTACTACTACCACTACTTGATAAGTGGCAGAAGAAAAATGTGGGAAAATGCGAATGAATAAATTAAAAAATTAAATAATTTTTTTTATTTTTTTAAATTCTCTCTTCCTTTAAATCACTTCAAGGACCGTTAAAAGAAAGCAATAAAAGAGAAAAAAGTACCTTCACTCTCTAAATATACTTTCTTTCTTCAAAAAACATCCTCATTTCTAAAGCCACGATGATTTATTAAAATCATTTTGTTTTTTATCGTAAAAATATTTATTTTGGATGATTTTAGGTGATAACCGATTTACGATTTGGGATTTACGTTTTACTTCCGTTTGTTTTTATTATTTTCCTTATTATTATTATTATTATTATTATTATTATTATTATAAAAAATCCTAGAGAGAGAGAGATAGAGAGAGAGATGGAAAATTTGTTTGTTTTTAAAAGTTCCTTTCAATTTTTTCAAAATTTTTAATTCTTCTGACACGTTTTACTTATCTACTTTTTTTTTTAAAAATAATTATCGACATTTCCGTTTGTTGGTTTTTTTTTTTTTAAAAAAATTATCGATTTTCACAACATTAATTTTTATTATTATTATTATTTATAAATGGTTTTTAATTAGTAAATGACTAACTACTCCTTCCACGACGACGACGACGACGACGACGCGTCGTCGTTGCGTAAGAAGATTTTTTTTTAAACGTTTTTACATAAAAAAATTTATCGGAATGAATTACGAAATCTTTGCGAGTATTTAAACTCCGAAAAAAAAAAATTTTCGTCTTCCTCTTTTTTTTTTTTTTTTTTTTTTTTGGCAAAAAAAGATAATTTAAGATAAATGTTTTGAGATAAAGGTGTGTGATTATTATTATTATTATTATTAAAATTATTATTATTACTATTACGAAAATAAACGTTTTGTATGTTTACGTACGTATGTTACGCGAAGGAAGAAACACACACACATAATATTTTATAAACCTTCTCTCTCTTCCACGTGTTAGATAATTTTGTTAAAAAAAATTAAAACTCGTTGAGACGTGAATAATTTCTAATTTAAAAAAAGAAAAAAGAATTTTTCGCGTATTTTTTTCGTTGTTGTTGTTGTTTTGAATCTTTTTTGCGGTTTATTTTTATTTACACAATAATATATATATAATAATAATAATAATTGTTTGTAAATTTTACTCGCGGTTTTTTTTGCGTAACTTGATCGGTAAAATAAACTAACGTACGTACGTACGAATAAATTTTACGTAACCTAAAAAAAAAAAAATTTTTTTGCACATAGAAAATTTGCAAAAACCATCGCGCGAAATTTTTTTTGCCAGAGGCAATTTTAAATAAATAAATAAATAAATAAACGGCCGCAAATAACTCAAAAGAAGTGAAATATTATTATTATTATTATTACGTTTACGTAACAATTGGAGAAAAAAAAAATCGTTTTTTCACATGAAAAATGGCCGCCATTTAGGCCGAGAAGGAAAAAAAAAAAAAAAATTTTTTTTCGCACGACGACAAGGTGACAATTTTTTTTTTTTTAAAGAAAATTATGCAATGATTTAAAAAGCGATCGGTGAAAGGTTGTTTCCGGTTAATAATAATAATAATCGATCGACCTTTTCTTTTTTTAAACCGTTACAACAATTTATAATTTTCTTTCCAGGAAATTTTAATAAAAAAATGGCGCTGTTAAATTTTTTTTTTTCGCACGCAAAAAATTGCATCGATCGTATTTATTATTATTATTATTATCATTATCATTATCATTATCGTATTTTTATTTTGTCATTCTTTAAAAAGTGACTCAGATAATAAAAATTTTTTCAAAGCAAAAAATTAATTAATCAAAATGGCGGGAAAAATGTTTTAAATACTCTATGGTATTTCCGTTAATTTTTTTTTTTTTTTAATTGGATTATTCGATATTGAGAAAAAAATCATTATTATCATTATTATTATTTCATTATAAATGACAGAAAATATTCTAATGCATAATAATAATAATAATAATAATAATAATAATAATAATGAAACAGGTTTATAATTAAAATTTAAAAAAGGTCGTGGAACAAGAAAAAAATATTACATGCAAGATAAATAATAATTTCCTTTGAGAATTTACAACTTAATCTTTTATTAAAAAATTGTTTTTAATATCATTTATTTATTTAATTATTATTATTATTATTATTATTATTATTATCAATTTTAATAAAGGTTTTATTTAATAGAAAAAATTATTAATTTATTAATTTTTTTTTTTTTAATAAATTACGTAATTTTTTTTTCATTTAATTATTTTATTCATTGATTCAATGTAATGAGAAAATTAAAAAAAAAATTTCCACGGGTTTTCGTATAAGAGAGCCTCCTCATGAGGTCAAAAACAAACAAATTTTTTTTGTGTTTGTTCGTTTGTTTGATGTAATAATAATGATAAAAATAGTAGGTCGGTTAATTTTAGTTAATATATTTGACCGGTTGTACGAAACAAACAAATTTTAACGGTTTCGTATATATATATATATAAGAAAAAACGAATTGCGATACCTATTGTTTAAATAATGAATTTACAAAACTTTTTCTTTCTTTTCTTATTTTTTGTTGTTGTTGTTATCAGTGTGTTAAAATTACAAAATCGATTGTGATAAGTCATTATTTGAAATTTGTAAATTTTCGTTTCCTTATCAAATCGAAATCCCCCCTCTTCCCCTTTCCCCCCAAAAAAAAAGAAAATGAAATTTTTCGTTGTTGTTGTTGTTGTTAAAGACGCCATCTTTAATTTTTTCTTGGTTTTCTTTCGCGTTGATGATTTTAAAAAAAAAAACGTTTTTCGTACTAAAACATAATAATAATAATAATAATAATAATAATAATAATAATAATAATAATAGTAATAAAAACAACAAAATTACCTAATAAAAAAAAAATAATAAAAGGAATATAATAAATTCACGAAGAAAGTTTTTATTAAAAAAAAAAAATTTTTTTTTTCCTCCCCGATGACCTTTTGAACCACCCACGTGTTTGCAAACAAATTATTAAACATTTAAAAACATGACGAACGTAATTCTCTTTCTCTCTTTCCTTTTTCCCGGTTTTTTTTTTAATTTACATTCTAATGACACGATAATTTATATTAAAAATATTCATATAAGGATTAGTTTATTGAGTAAAAACCGTTAAAACTCGCGTTAAATTCTTTTTCTTTTTTTTTTTTTTTATTTATTATTTTTATATATGTATATGTATTACGTACGTAAATGCGTGTGCGTGCACGCATTAAAACGCATAAATATTTTTTAAAAAAAAAATTATTGCCAAACAGGTGGAAAATATAATCATTTCACAATAGTATTTATTTATTTATTTGTTTGTTTGTTTTTTATCAATCGAATTTGATAAGGGAACGTACGTAAATTATTAAATTATTAAAAAAAAGGAGGAGGGAGGGGGGAGGAAAACGAATAAAATTATTATTATCATTATTTATTTATTTATTTATAATTATGATGACGTTTTTAATTTTTTTTTCTTTCTTTCCAGTTCTTATAAAGTGTGCGTGTGCGTGTTTGTGTGTTTGTTGTGCGAGTCGCATTTTAAATGTCCGGATGAGCTTTGATTTTAAATATCTTGTAAACCTTGTATTTTTTTTTTTTTTTTTTTTTTGCAAAATTTTCACTAAAATTTTCTCGTTTGTCGGAATCGATGGTGGTGAAAATGGTTGTGACGGTGGGTGGGCGTTTTTCAATGTTAATATTTTTTTTTTTTTTTTTTGCTATAAATTAAATGTTTTTTGCTTACGTTCGTAGAAAAAAATTTAAAGTCTACGCATGTGTGTGTGTGTGTGTGTGTGTGTGTTGTTTGTTTGTTTTTTATCAATCGAATTTGATAAGGGAACGTACGTAAATTATTAAATTGTTAAAAAAAAGGAGGGGGAGGGGAAGAAAAAACGAATAAAATTATTATTATTATTATTATTTATTTATAATTATGATGCGTAACTTTCATACGCATGTGTTAAGTAACGAAATGTATATTCGCATTCGTACGGTTCCTATTACCTTCCAAAAAAATGTTACGTAATTTTTTCCTTATAATAATAATAATAATAATAATACTTATTGATTTTGATTGATTTTTTTTTTTTTTTGATTTAAGTAATAAATTCACGAGTTTTTTTTTTTTTTAATTACGTAATTTTTATTTGTAATGTTTTATTCAAATAAATAAATAATATTTAATATTATTTTATTAACGGAATTCATAATAATAATAATAATAAATCGCGAGTATTTAATAATTCGTTTCGATTAAAAAAAAAAAAAAAGAAAAAGAAAGATGGCCGTTGATGGCAAGTACAACGTTTTATAACATAAATGCAGGCCAAGGAGATTATTATATTAATATAAATATGGTCTTCTTGTTTTCTCGAGGCTGGAAAAATATTTAAAAAAAAAAAAAAAAATTTCAAGGATCGAAACGTGTTGTTGTTGTTGTTGTTCGACCGGCCTTGAGTAAAATCGCATAACCGGAAGATGAGATTACCGAGTGAATCTTCCGCCTTTTTGTCGAACTCGCGAAAAACTAGTAAATTTAAAAACCATAGAGTAAGAAAAAAAGAAAAAAAAACTTGATTTATAATTAATTCGTAATGAGTTTAAAGTAACAATCCGACGGTTAGATTTTTTAATTTTTTTTTTCTTTCCTCCCCCCCCCCCGACAAAACCATAGAGTAAAAAATATAAAAATTAAAATTCGACGACATTTTCTTTTAATTTTCTTTTTTAATTTTTTGTTTTATAATAATGTATAAAATGACGAAATATTTTAAACTCGACATAACCGCGTTCATTATTATTATCATTATTATCATTATATTTTTTATCATTTGAAGTTTTTTTTTTTATATTTAAATTATTAATATGTTGTGGTTGTTGTTGTTGTTACCTAACAATCGAGTATTTTTTTATTTTAAATTTATATAAAAACCAAATGTTGAGAAATGTAAATTTTCATTTCGTCACCGACGAAACATTTTTAATTATTATTATTATTATTATCATTATTATGCGAACTTTTAATAATAATTTCGATTTTTTTTTTTTTTGGAGTTTTTCTGAATTTTCCGTATCCAGGTTTTAACCCAATTTTCCTGGATTTCTGGAAAACCTCGGATGTCGAGGTTTTCCGATTCCGATTTACAGGAAAACTATCGATTTCCTGTGCTGTATTTTTATTTATTTAAAACTTATTTCCGTTTTAAATTTCCCGCCATTTAAAAATGGCGACAATTTTATTTTATATTCTCTCAAGAGAGAGAAAATTTTTTTTTCCGATGATGATTTTACTATGATTATTAATTAAT
The DNA here is from genome assembly GCF_000006295.1 of Pediculus humanus corporis. Lineage (NCBI taxonomy): Eukaryota > Metazoa > Arthropoda > Insecta > Psocodea > Pediculidae > Pediculus > Pediculus humanus. The sequence goes on along the minus strand of NW_002987169.1, from coordinate 36,856 downwards.
TGAAATCGTTTTATATGGCATAACCGTAAAATTAATTCCGTTTCCGGTATTTAAATTATTATTATTATTACTTAATTTATTCGGGGGGAGAGGGAGGGAGGGAGTTAACCAAAAAAAAAAATTCAATCGATTGTCACGTTATCATTAATTACCGTTATAATTTTTTTTCCTTTTTTCCCCTCCCCTCTCTCTTCATCGCGAAAATCATTACGAAAACAACTCTAAAAAGTAATCATTATTATTATTACTATTATTATTATTATCATTTGTAAATGAACCATGCCGTTTGTTGCGAATTGTCGAATGAAAGAAAGGGAGGAAAAAAAAAAAGAAAAGTTTTTTACGTTTTTTTTTTTTTCTAAATATCAATTTCGTAAATGCGGAAAACAAAAAAATAAAAAAAAAATATTTATTATAATAATCACTAATCCGTTTTAAAGAAACGTTTTTTAATATTATTATTATTAATTACTCTTTACCGGATACGTCACTTTTTTTTTTACGAATGAATCATTTCCGGTTGTGTTTATTTGAAATTCGATTTTGAGTGCAACAACATTATCCGATATAGCATGTCGAAAATGATTAACAATTATTATTTCTCTCTCTCTCTCTCTCTCTCTCATAACGCGGATACTTATTATTTTTTTACATTAACCTTAGCAAAAGTTTTTTTTTTTTTTTTTTTTTTTTTTTTTTTACTTTGGCTAATTATAGTAATTAAGGAATAAGTCGAAGGATAATAAAAAGGATGATGATGATGATGATAAATTGGGAAAAAAAAACGAACGAAAGAAAGTTTTTTTTTTTTTTTTTTTTGTTTTCATTTTGAATTTTAAAATTGTTCACACAATTGTTTACCGATAATAATAATAATAATAATTATTATTAATTTTCTTTTGTTTCGGAAAAGAAAAGAAAAAAACGGAAACGGAATATGATGTCGATCAAATATCAAAAAAAAAAAATTTTTTTTTTTTTTTTTTTTTTTTTGATAAAATAATGAGGTTTACTTTTTATTTTCAAAATTAGGAGGAAGGAAAGAGAGAAAAAAAAAGTCGTGTAAATAGAATTACGGTTGTTTATCGATTGGGGGAGGGGGAGGGGGAAAAAGTAATAATAATAATAATGATGATGAAAAAAAAAATTTAATTGACGTGACCGTTGAACTTTTTTTTTAAGAAAATTAATTTGGGACACATTTTTTTTTGAGTTTTTCCTTATCCTTTTCCGGTGTTTTAATCGATCGATTTTTATTAATTACGCAATTCGATAATAATAATAATTTTATTTTTTACCCCAAGGCTAATAAAAGTTTATAATAGTTAAAAGTTAAATAATCAAAATTTAAACAAAAAAAAAATGGCGTCCGTTATTATTATTATTTAATTGAACCTTTTTTAAAAATTTTTTTTTAATTTAAGAGGAAAAGTCAATCGATTCAAACTTTTTTTTTTTTTGGATCGTTGGATTGTCATGAATGATATTAAAAAAAAAAAAACGTTTGCACGAGTTTGCCACGTGTTATAATAATAATAATAAATTACCCCAAGGAATTATTTACGTTAACCGAAGTGTAAATAAACAAACCAATAAAATATCTCTGGTCGTTTACAATCCGCAAAAAAAATGTTTGTTTGTTTGTTTGTTGTTAATAAAATTAATCGTTTATATAAATTTTTTTTTTTATAAAATGTCTCCCCCCCTCCCCAAAAGTTAACAACAAAAGGAAAAGTTTTTTTATTTTTTTATTTTTATTAATTTACGATTAATTTAATGAATTTGAACGGAAACGCCTTCGTTTATTTTTTTTTTTCAAATTATATTAAAAACGTTTGTTTAATTATTTTAATTTTTGCGAGTAACGATTTATCCTTGTTTCCTTCACGAATTTTTTTGTTTTAGGAAATTAAAACCCAAACAACAACAACACCCCCAAACCCCCGATTTATTTTAAAAAAAAAAAAAAAAAAAAAAAAAAGTTTATTTAAACCCTCGAGTGAAGAGTTTAAAAAAACAAATTGATATTTAAACCATTTATGGATTTTTTTTGATGGATGGATGTTTGTTGGTTATAAAGGGTGAAGGATAAAGTATCGATAAATGATAGCAAATTTAGAAGAAAAAAAAATTTACGATTCGAAAAAAAACTAGCGCAAAAAAAAAAAAAAACTCGATGATGATGACGATGATGATGAGGATGATGGTAATGCGAAGGTAAAAGTTACGTCCTTGACTCCAGAATCCAGATCTTACTGCTTTTTTTTTTTTTTGAATAACATTATCATCATCATCATCATCAACGATCTTTCCAGCGTTTTGTTCAGAAAACAAGTTCAGATTAATTTATTTATTAAATTTTTTTTTTTTTCTTTTTACAAATCGTTAACCGTGTTCTTCTCAAGTTTATTATATAATTTTTTTTTTTATTAAAATGTCGGACGGTGACAATTTTTATTCGATTTTGATTATAGAGAGCAGTAAAAAAAAAAAAAGAGGAGAGGGGATGGAATGAAAGGGGAGGGGTACCGTAATAATAATAATGATAATAATAATTTAAAAACCAATATAATATTAGATAGTTATAAAGTGATGTAAGAGAAAGTGTGTGGAAAAGGAACCGGTTAAAAAAAATTTTTTTATTGAATAAAAAAAAAAAAAACCGGAATTGGGACGCTGGTAAATCAGTTTAGAAAGTGTTTTTGCACACGCACTTACGCACGCACACACGCACTTTACCGGACAATAAATTGGAGGACGCATATTTATTAAAAAAGAAAAAAAAAAAAAAAAAGGAAAACAATTGTTATGTTCTCATCGTGACTTTTTTTTTTCTTTTTTTTATTTTTTTATTCATGCACGCATGCAGATATTATTTTCGATGACCTTATTTTCAAACGTTCGAATCGAAAAAAATTATTATTATTATTATTATTATTATTATTATTACGAGTACGTCGAAAATAATAATAATAATAATAATAATAATAATATTTAATTATTTACGAAAAAAAAAAAACTATCATGTGCTGCGTACGCAGCAAACAAACATTAGCGATTTCTCTTGTTCGACACACTTGGCAAATTTTTAACGTTTGTTTTACGTTGACCGCTTCGTGCAATTTGTTTGTTGTTTCGGTTGTGAGTTTGTTGTTACTCATTATAATCACCCGAGGTGGATGATCCCGTGGGAATGAAATGAAAAATTTAAAATTTCATCGTCTCGAATAAATCGATTAATAATAATTTATTGAAAAATTAAAAAAAAAAAATTTTCTCCACCTTTCGAACGCACGCGTCCTCCGTAATTTTTTAAAAAAAACAATCGAATTATTATTATTATTATTATTATTAACCGCGATTTATGTACGTATATATATTAAATAAATACACGTCGAAATATTAAAAAAAAAATTTATTTATTTCACCTTGTGAATTTTCTTTCTCTCTCTCTCTCTCTGTCTCTCCCTCTTAAATAATTTCACTTTCAATTATTAAAAGACCCTGTAAATATAATTTTATTATTATTATTATTAATAACAATTTATTAATTTTATTTTTTCGTTCTAAAGACGTCGATGTGTGTGAAAAATTAAATAAATAAATAATTTCTATAGAGAATGAAAAAAAAAGAAAGTTAAAGAGAGAGAGAGAGAGAGAAGGAGAAATTACGTCAAATAATTGACAAATAAATGAATGTTTTTTTTCCGTCGGTTTTGTTTTGTTTGTTTTTTTTTCTTTTAACTTTTATAAAATTTTTATGTGAGAAAAAATAAATAAATAAATAATTAAATTGTTTAGTAAATAAAAAAATTTGACATGAAAGTGAAAGCAAAAAAAAGTGGTAAACTATAGCAAAAACAAAATTAAATTTTTTGTCGTTTTTCGAATGAATGCATGATTTTGTGCAAAGTTTTTCTTTTTTTTTTTCATTACTATAATAAATTCTTTTAGATGTTTTTCCTCTCTCTCTCTCTCTCTCTCTCTCTCTCTCTCTCTTTCTCCCCTTCTCTCCTTTTCTTTCTCTTAACCTTAAGACTTTTAACAATGAAAAATTTTTTTGGTTATTTTTTTTATTTTATGGCTTTTCAATTGTCTCTTTGTTCATTTCTTTTTTTTTTTTTATTCGTACTTTAATTATGACGTCACAATCGTATCAATCATTATTATTATTATTAAAAATAATTTTGATTAGTTTTCATTCATTCATTACGTAAAAAAATTAATTAATCGATTTCACTACGACGAGGAAACGTTGTGAAGTGATAAATTTTTTTTTTTTTAAATATTTCCGAGGACGCCATAAATACGACACATAAAAAAAAACAAAACGAAATTATATATTATTATTATTATTATTATTAATTAGAGTCCTTCGTCGTGATCTGTCTCTCTCTCTCTCTCCCTTAAACTTCCTTATTTATACATATGTACATATTAACAAAGGTAAATGTGCGTAAATAGGGAGGGAAATTATCGACGCGTTATTGATTTAAACGAAAATCATTTTAAATTTTTTGGCGCGGAAACGTGGCACGAGAAAACCGTTCTCGTTTCCGCCGTCTGCTCCTCTTTTCTACTTCTATGATTAACAAACATTTTGGAAAAACTTTATTTAGGCATTTTCTGATTGTTATTAATAAGTAATGCCACGATAATAGTAATGATAATAACAATAATAATAATTATTCGACCGCCACGTGTACATAAAATCGCGATTAGTAAAATTATAAACTAAATGTTCATTTTAAATAAAAAATAATTTTATGCATTAATTAACTTCGAATGTAAATATAAAAAAAATATCGGAGGGTCAAAGGTTAATAACGTATCCGATGGACGGAATATATTTTTCGACATTATCGAGATAATATTTTCTTACAAGGATTTCAACAAGAAATTTTTTTTTTTTTTTTGAAATTTCAAAATCGTATAAATAACGACGACGTTAATTAATAGAAAATATCATAACTCGAATATCTTTTTCTTTTTTTTTTTTTTTAAATAAAAACTGATCGGTTGTCGCCGAATCAGCAACAACAACAACAACAACAACCACCCGAGGGAAACGAAAACATTTTTACCTTTTTTGAACGATTAATTATTCGCATAATTACCTTGCGTAATTTTTAAAAAAGATCCCTTGAGATTTTTTTTTTTTTTTTTGCAAATCAACTAATCGATATTTAAAAAAAAAAACCGGTAATTCGATCAATCGATCGATCGATCGATCGATTAATTAATATTATGTAGATCGATAATAATAATTAATGATTAAGCAAAATCCCTTAAACGGAAACTTGATGTTAAATTAAAAAAAAAGTTTTTTAAATTTTTATTGTGTTAAATTTTATTATTATTATTATTATTAATTAACGGTTAAGAATGGTTGTGTTATGAATTGTTACGTGTTATGGTAAAAGACTACGACGACGATCACGATGATGATGATGATGATGATGATAATAATTGAAAAATTATGTTTTTTTACTTCCTTGAACCTTTCAAACAACACACAAAACCGATAATTAAATGAAATGAAAACGTTGGCCACCACCATCACTCGTTTAAAAATGGAGTCGAATATTTAAAACGTGATATGAAATGTCTAAAAAAGGAAAAAGAGGAAAAAAAGGAAAAAAAGAAAAGAAAATTGAAACGAAACAAATACGATTATTTATTATCATATAGAGAGAGAGAGAGAAAAAAGAAGTTACGAAATTTTTTTTTTTTTTTAACGATTCGATCGTGGCATTATAAAAAAAAAATTAAGACGTTTGTTTGTCGATTCATTCAAAACAGAAAATTTTGAAGATGATGATGATGATGATGATGATGATGGTGATGACGTTTAACGTGATTTAAATTACAAAATGTCGACAAAAGATAAATAAAAAAAAATGCGACAAATATGTATATAACTAATAAATTTAAATCGTTTGTTCAATTCCATCATTACCATTATTATTATTATTATTATTAAGGAAAGGATTTTTTTTTTACAATTTCACGTTGAACAAACACGATTATATTGTATAATAATAATAATAATAATAATAATAATAATAATAGTAATAATAATAATAATAATTTAGTAAAAAAAAATAAAAAGGAAAAAGTGTGTCACGTTTGTTCACATTACCTTTCGTGTAAATTAAATTCATCAATAAAATAACAAACGAGTGAAAAAAAATTTTTTTTTTTTTTCTTATCGTGACGTAAATAAAATTTTTTTTCAGGTACGAAACGAAAAAATAATAATAATAATAATAATAATAATAATAATAATAATAATAATAATAAAATTTTTTAAAACAAAAAACGCCGACTAAAATAAAAACAGATCGAAAGGTAATTTTTTTTTTTTTTCCTTTAAAAAGTTTTTTTTTTTTTTTTTTTTTTTAAATTTTTATAAAAGAAAATGGTGGCGGTGAATTGGTACGTTAATAACACATCCATATAATTCATGTTACAAAATTTATGTAATTAAAAAATATCATTATCATCATTATTATTATTATTATTGTTATCTAATAATTTAAAACAAAAAAAAAAAAAAAAAAACGGATCGTATATGGCGTGATCGTGTTGCGGTTCTTTTTTTTTTATTAAAAAATTACTATTTTTTTTAAACGTGGAACGTGCCACGACAATTAAATATATAAATAACTTATTTATTATAACTACGGTAACTATTATTATTATCATTGTTATTATTATTATTTTTGCTTTAATAAATAATAAGAACAGAATCAAAATAATAAAAACGTCGCGAATAATTTTTTCTTTCCCTCCATTAAAACTCTCAGCCTTTTTTTTTAAAAATGTTTTCGCACCTAACGACAATAATAATAATAATAATAATAATAATGGTAATGATGATGATAATGATAATGATAATGATAATTTTTTTATTATTTATTAAAATCAATCAATTAATAATTTATTCGTCGATAATAATGAGCTGGTTTTTTCGAATAAAAAAATTTTTTTTTTTTTGTAAATTGAAAAGTTAATTTGAAAATATCACGACCTTATTTTGAAATTTTTACTTAGTTTACGTCTCTCTCTCTTTCTCTCTGTAACTTTTTGCCCCTCTCTCCCTCTCTCTCTTTACGTCAGCTCAACCTCATTTTTTTCATTTTTCTTTCCATCCATAAGAAAATTGTAAAATCATTGTCAGGTTATTGTCCTTTCTCCAATTCATCATTTTCATATTGTTTCACTCTCTCTCTCTCTCCCTCTCACTCTATGTCAGACGTAATAATTTTATTGTACGTTAAAAAATACAAGTAATAAAATAATAATAATAATAATAATAATAATAATAATAATAATAATAATAACAACAATAAATAAAAATAAAAAACGTTTGTTTGTTTATTTATTTATTTATTTTCAAAAATGGCAATCGGAGAAAATTTATCGATAAAAAAAAAAAATAAAAAAAATTTATTTTACGTATCGAGACAGGAAGACTAATGATGATGATGATGATGATGATGATAATAATAATACAAAGATTTTTTTTTTATCACACGCGACAGAAATAAAAAAAAAAAAAAAAAAGGAAAGTGATATTATTAAATAACAACAAACAAATGATGATGATGATTTATTTAAATATGACAACAACGTAAATTTAAACGGTTTGTTTATTATTATTAAATATTGCGGAGGCATTAATAAATAAGTAAGTATCGTTGGGCGTGTGCGGGTGTGCGCGTGAGTGCGTCTATGCAAACATCTATGTAAGAGTGTAAACTTGTTATTACGATCGATGAATATGTAAAAAAAAAAAAAAAAATTTCTAATCGTTCGATTGTGTAAGAAAGTTTATATGGAAAAAGTAACAAAATTGATTGTTGTTGTCGTTGTCGTTGTTTGTTGTTGTCGTTTTCGTCGTTGTTGCGAATAAATTTTTCGGTCGTAAAAAAAAAAAACGTGGCATAAGAATTTATATGTTTAATATTTAAAAAAAAATTATCGTCGTGCCTTGACCGGATCCCCGGATGTGATCAATTATTTTATGGAAGGACTCTTAGTAATAGTGAGAGAGAGAGAGAGAGAGAAAACAAAAAAATTTATTATTATTATTATTTTTAATACTGATTACAATTTAATGTTTTCACACATAAAATTATCATCCTTCCGATTGTTATTAAAATCGGGGTCAAATAGGTGTTAACAATATTAATAATAATGATGATAATACTCCCTAATTAAAGAAGGGAGGAGAATTTTAAAAAAATGAAGTAAACGATAATGATAACAAAACACTAATAATAATTATGATTATTACTATGACAATGAAGTGGAAATGTGAAAAGAAAAAAAATCATAAAATCTCATATGAAATCTCGAGTAAACGTTTTAATAAAAATAATTTATTTACTCTATTGTCATAGAGTAATAAAAACAAAAAAATGGATTTTTGTAAATCGAAGGTCTTAACTTTAATAATTTATCCGTTTATTGACATAGATCGTCAATACGAAAAGTATTATTATCTTAATAAATAAATAAATAAATAAATAAATTACTCGTGACGTAATAAAAAAACCGTTTTCCAATCTTGGGGAAAGAGAGAGAGAGAGAGAAAGAAAGAAAGAGAGAGGAAAATTGTATGAAAATTTTTTTTCTAACGAATTACGATTTCAGCATCGACGTCGTAAAATATTTTCTTTATTATTATTATTATCATAATCATTCCTTATTAATTTTTTTCCTTTTGTTTGTTTGTTTGTTTGTTTGGTTGTTCGAAATCCTTTCGACCGTTAAAAAAAAAAATTTTTTTTTTGCACGATTTATTCGAATCGCCTTTTCACGTTTCATATACGTAAATAAAAAAAATTTTTTTTTTCCTTTTTACTTATTATATAAATATATATATAAAAGAATGCTTATTATTATTATCATTATTATTATTATTTTGAGGTTAAAATAATTTATTCAAGGTTTTTATATCTTGTTTTTTTCTTTTTTTTTTTTTGGCTTATTTACAATGAAAACGTAAAAAAAAAAAAAAAAATTATACGCTTCACTCATTTCTTCAAAAAAATTATTTAGCAATGATTATTAATATAAAAAATTTTTACGCGTTTATTATTATTATTATTATTATTATTATTATTATTATTATTATTATTATTATTATTATTATTATTATTATTATTATTATCATTTTATTCGAATTAAGGAAATTTAAATACACATAACGATGAGGATGAAAAAACAAATGACAAAAAGTAAAAAATGAAAAAACTGGCCTTTATCAAAATTTACTTCCTCTTTTTAATGAAAACAAACGATTAGAGATGTCGTTTGTTCGTCGTTTGTTCGTACGAAAGGTTTTGAATTTAATAATAATAATAATAATAATAATAATAATAATAATAATAATGGTTATCAGGTGATGAGACTAAGAAAAATGAAATTTTCAATATCGATATCACATTACTTAATAAAACGTTAAAAGTTATTTAAAAAAAAATAAAATAAAGTAATAACATCAATAAATGCTGTTAAAATAAAATAAAAAAACAAAATGGCGGAATATTTAAATTTTGGCGCGTATTAACGAGAGCGCGTTCACGCACGTGAAATTTTTTCCTTTTTTTTAATAAGAAATCCGTTCAGTTTAATTACAATAGGAAAAAATGCACGAAATTGTATTTTTATTTTTCTTGTCATTTTTGACGTGAAAAAATACACACAACGGCAACAACAACAACAACAAACAACGACAAACAAAAATTTTTTTTTTCTCGATTAATTTTTTTATTTATAAATTACACATTAATTAAAATATTATTGTTTTGATACGTAAAAAAATCATTTCGGTTGTTTAATGTTTGTTGTTTGTTTTAAATTTTTTTCTGGTAAGTTGAGGGTTGTAATTTTGATTTCATACTTTAGGTTGTTTGTTGTACGTTATGGCTAACAACTATTATTATCATTCCATATTTAACAAAAAAAAAAAAAGGAAAGATATGAAGCAAGAGCGTTTAATGTTTTTTTTTTTTTTAATTTGGTATCTTCCCCGCCTCTCACATGAATTTTTTTTTTTTATTAAACATTGAGTAACATTGTTTAATATTATGTTTGATTAAAAGGTCGAAAAGAACAAGGGCAAACAAAGTTAAAAAAAAAAAAATATGAAAGGGTGACCGCTGGTAAAAAATAATAATAATAATTGTAATAAGACGTGATAAAAAAATAGGCAAAAGTTAACACGGATCCATAAGTTTTTGAGTGTATGGTACAAACGGGGAAAGCAAATTTGCTTTCATTTTTTTTTTTTTTGTATTAAATTATTCGACGGTCGGGTGATTAATTATGCCGAATAAATTCACATGAACGTGATATTAAATCAACGTAACATGTCACGAACTTAATCGTCTTCTGCTGTTTTATTTAAACTTTCTTTTTTTTTTTAAAACAAAACATTTGAGAGTGACAGACAGGAAGGAATAAAACAATAATACAAACGATTGATAATGTTTTTGTTGTTGTTAATAATTTCTTTCACTCTTTAAATATCATCGAATTAATCAATCAATCGATCAATCAATCAATCAATCAATCAATCCGATCGATAAATGGAAAAGTGATTTTTCGCGAAGGGAAAATATAAAAAAAAAATTTTTGCATCGAATTAAATTTCTTTTTTTGTTTCCAATCATAAAAAATCTCGTTTGATTTTTTTTTTTTTTTTATGATACCGGAGGGTATTTTCATAACAAATATGGACTCTGAATTTTAGCCTTGGTTTTTAAATTGTTTTAATTATTTTATGTAAAAAAAAAAAAAAAAAAAAAAAACTTCAAGGTATATAAATTGTGGTATAGCTAGCAACCCAACGAAAGTATTTCCTTATTAACTTGAATCGAACTAGTTTTTTTTTTTTTTTGTACGGTTGGCACTACGTAAAAAAAAAAAAAAAAATTTTTTTCTATTGTCCGAAATCCTTTCCCTAATTTTTACCGTTAAATTATTAATTCATTTATAAAAAATTTCTTTTTTTTTTTTAAATTGATTAATCGATCAATATGTTAAGCATTAAAAAGGATTTTTTTCCACGGGACGTCAGTTTTTGGAATTTTTGGACTTTTTTTTTTACCCGTCCCACGTGCCGTACCCGCTTAAAAATATTAATAAATAAATAAATAAATCGTTAATTTGTTTAAAAAAAAAAAAAAAAAATCGAATAACATTACGTGAAATAAACACACGCGGGCAGGGTCGTAACCAGGTTAAAAATTCGTGTTGGACGAGTTGATGTTTAAGGGATTGTATTAAAATCAATTTTTTTTTTTTTTAAATTCATAAATAAATAAATAATAATTTGATTTCATAACAAAAAAAAAAAAAGAATTAGCAGAATGTTTGCAGCGTTTTTTACAGCCTAAGGTTTTTTTTTTGTTAATTCGAAGGTTGAATTACTCGTTAGTCGTGAATTTATTGGGGAGAAATGGGGATTTTTTTTTTTTTTTAAGTCAGGGCGGCGGCAAAAGATAAATGTTAATTATTTTTTTTTTTTTAGAATTAATAAATTAAAAAATGAAGCAACAACACGATAAGAAGGTTCAGTCAGGTATAAAAAAAAAAAGAGCAAACTACCGATTTGTTTTGTTTTCGAATCGATAAATCGATCGATAATCAATCAATCAATCGGAATTCGTTCGATGAACCGTTCGAAATTAAATCTAATTTCGAAAACAACAAAAATATTATTATTATTATTATTATTATTAATGAGATCACGAGTAAAAAAAAAAATTTTTTTAATTTTTATTATTTTTTTTTACGGTCGTAATTTATAGCCTTTCTCTTTTTATTATTATTATTATCAATTCGAAAATAATAATTTTTTTTTTTCTTACGGTTTAACACACACACACACACGATTCACCGTAAGGAATTATCATCATCATCATCATTTCACTCTTACTTTTTTTTCCATTTGTTTCGATTCTTAATAAGGATAAAGAAGAAAAATTAAAAATGGCGTCTTTAAAAGTCTCCCCCTCCCGTTCCCCCAAACAGAAAAAAAAGGGTTAAAATTTATTTATTTATTTATTTATTATTGCGTGCAAAAATTTTTATATTTAAAAAAAAATAAATAAATAAATAATAATGATAATTTTATAGGTCTTTTGGGCCAAGGCCAATTCCAGTCGTTTCCACTCTTTCTATTACTGTATATATATATATAAAGTTTTAAATGTTAAACACCTGACAAGAATTTTTTTTTTTTTTTTTTTTTATAATCGGTTCGAACTGTGTTTATTAATAATAATAATAATAATATTTTTTTAAAATATTAAATGATTTAATATTATTATTATTATTATTTCGTAATTTTTTTAAAAAAACGTTTCGAAAAATCGGGCGTAGGATTGGTTTAAGGGAAGCAATAAAAAAAAAA
>NW_002987169.1:11304-23976 GCF_000006295.1 Pediculus humanus corporis | reverse complement strand
GCACGCACACGCACACACGCACCCATTACGAAGTTGGGGTCATTCGATATCGTTTTTTTTTTTTTAATCTGGATTTTTTTTTTTTTATATATTATATATTTTGAAACGAGGTACATAAAAAAAAACGGTTGTTTGTTTGTTTGTTTGTTTATTATTTTTATCAGGATTTAACATCGTTAATCCTTTACACAAACACAAATACATTCACAATTTATTGGTTAACACACTTACGACGAAAAATTTAATTTAAATTTTATTATTATTGTTATTATTATTATTATTATTATTATTAAGGTGGTCTTATTTATATGTTAATAAATAAAAACTCGGACGGTTCGTTTACATCGGTTTAAATTAATAATAATATTTTTAACGTGTAATAATAAGAAAGACGATAGATATCGTTGCCAAAAAGAAAAAAAAAATGTTGACAACCATGGAAAAGTTAAGTTAAAACTTGTCGAAATTTCTTTGATTGTGCCAAAAAATAAATATGGCGGTAGACGAACGACGCCCCGACAAACAATTTTCTTTTTTGTTGTTCCTGTTCATTAATTATTATTATTATTATTATTTCGCACGCGATGGGTGGGAGTGGCGGTCATTCGATATTAATTTTTTTTTGTTTTTTTTTTTTCCTCGGTGATTTTTTTGCCAATCGTGACTGATTGATTATCAATCGATTTGTAAATAATAATAATAATAATCACGTGTCGGTGGCTTTTTTTAACGTCTGATATATTTATGAGTTTAAAAAAAAAAAAGAAAATTAAAAATGGCGGATTTTTTATACACGACGGTCAAACTTAAAATTATTTATAAAAAAATATTTTTTTTTTTTTATCTCTCTCTCTCTCTCTCTCTGTCTATCTATCTATCTATCTATCTATTTTTCTGTCTCTCTCTCTCTCTCTCTCCCCTCTGTCTCTCTTCGTATTCTCAAAGGAAAAAAATATTTCAATGAAAAAAAAAAGGATTTATTAAATTTAAAAAAAAAAATCGAACGTGTCATTAAGGAAATATATATGTTTAATTGATATCATTACACGTGATATGCCAACACCCGGAAAATTTTTCTTTGTGTTTTCCCGCGTTTTTAATCCCTCATAAGTCAAACATGAAATAATTAACGGTCGAAACGTGCCAAAAAAAATTTTTTTTTTTTTTTTTTTTTTTCAAAATTTTTATACACCTGCCTAAGGTTACAAATGTGACTAAGTTTTTTTTTTTTTTTTTTTTTTTTTTTTTATAGCGGTACCAAAAAGGGAGGAAAAAAAACGCCGCCTTAGTAATGCCATAATAATAATAATAATGATAATAATAATAACTAATGGGAAGGCCAACTACTGGATTTTTTTTTCATTTTTTCCATTTTCCGTTCGCGTGGACAATAATTATTATCGGGAACATTTTTTTTTTTTATTTATTTCAATCTAGATAATTTTTGACGTGGAACTAACTAACTAACTAACTAACTTTTTCTTTTTTTAATGTATAACTCTTTTAATTTATGTAACGTAAGATTTTAAATTTATTAATCATTGTCTTTGATTTGATTAATAATTAATAATTAATAATAATAATAATAATATTAATAATGATAATAATGATTCGTTGCGCGTTTTTAACTTCCGATCGCAAATAAATAAATAAATAAAATTTTTTATTATTTTTATTATTATAAACTTTATTAATTAATAAAGACAAGTTAAATTTATTTATTTTTTTTTTTTTATTTGAATCATCTTTAAAAATTCTCTTGAGTTTTTTTTTTATCTAATCTTACGTCATTTTATATTATTCACATTTATGAATTTATTAGAAATAAATTCTAATGACACGTTAATCATAAAAAATTAAAAAAAATTATTTATTTTTTTACGTTAGAAAATTATCAGAGCATATATATGTATAAATATAAATAATAATTTTTTATATAAATCGGTCATCGTTAATAATTATTATTATTATCATTAACATCATTTTACTTTTTTAAACTCGACGAATAAATAAATAAATAAATAAATTTCGGCCATATTTAATTTTTTATTGATGTTTATAATGGTTTTTTTTTTTTTTTTAAATAATAAATTATTAATAAAGTTTGAATCATTAAATTTATACGCAAAACGGTGACTAATTATTAATCGTTTCTCTCTCTCTCTCTCTCTCTCTTTCTCTCTCTATTAGTCTCTCTCTCTCTCAAATCAATCCATTGGAAATAAAAAAAAAAATTAATTTTTATCTATGAATCATGTAAACATGAATGACCGTTATTTATACTAATATGTAGTTAAATCATAACGATTATCATTATCATTATCATTATTATTATTAAAGATGAATGAACTTTTATTGAAAAAAAAAAAAAAAAAAATTATAGATTTTCATTTTTAACTTTCACCCGATTAATAATAATAATAATACTAATAATGATAATAATAATATTGTTAGAGGAAAAAAATTATTATTATTATTATTATTATTTAAAACTCAACATTGTAAATTTTGAAATTTTTTTTTCTTTTTCTATGTTTTACGTAATTATTTAAATTTTTTATTATTATTATTATTATTTCGTACCAATAAAATAAAATGTTATTCGCCTTTTCTCTCTCTCTCTCTCTCTCTTTTTCTATTTACACGTATCGTATTATTTATATAAATTTAAATAATTAAATATTCTACTGACACGGCAAATATAATAAGGTCGTCGTGGTCGTTTTTTTTTGAGCAAAAACTTTACGAAACTTTTTATTTTTTCCCTTCCACTTCCCCGCCCCTCCCCCTTCCTCCTTCCCTTATTAATTTTCCGCTATTAATTTAAAAAATGTATTTTTAATAATTAATTAATATTACTGATAAGGAAAATGATAAGGAAGGATAAAAAAAATTATCCATAAATTAAAAAAAAAAATATCAATCATGCTCAAACGAAAAAAAAATTTTTCTTTTACGCTCGCGTTTTCGATTTTAAATTTTTCAAAGGTAAATTATTATTATTATTATTATTAATTTACGTTGTTTTTTAATTTGTTTTCGGATTACGTTTATCCATATATAAATACATAAAACCGCAAAAATTTAGCCCAAAGGAATTTTTTATTACGAAAATTAGTAAAAGGTATTGAATAAAAAAAGAAAAAAATTACCACGTTTTCACCGGCAATTACAAATCAAGTTTTTTTTTTTTTTAATTTTTTTTTTTTTTTTTTTCAATAACAATCACACGACAACTACAAAAAAATATGGCGAAGAGATAATTTTTTAATATTTCGCAATAATATTTAACATTGTTTACAAAAAGAAACGATTGACCCCCCTCCCCTCTCTGCCTCTCTCCCCCTCGCCTCTCGCCCCCCAACAAATAATTTTTAACCGCAATTTGAAATAATTTAAAATAATAATTATCCGTTAAATAATAATAAATTTATTTCATATATAAAAAAATTTTTTTTTTTTTTTTTTGAATTCCTTGAGGGTAACGGTTAATTATTATTATTATTATTATTAAAAATTGCACATTTTGTGCGTAAATAGTGCGTGAGTGCGTATATGTATGCAATTATGAGAGATGGTGAATAATAATGAAATATTATAATGTTTTTTCTTTTCGTTGAGAAACGAACGGTTCTGTAACCGTTACTAATTAGGGAAAGAAAAATTTTAATTGAAATTTTTTTTTAAAATTCTGAAATGGTTGACCGATCGATAGATCGATCAATCAATCAATCGATCAATCGATCGATCGATCGATAAATAATTTGATTGATTCGTCATGTTTTTTATCGAGAAAAAAACAAAATCAGATTTTCTTTTTCTAATGAATTTTTTCCCGTCATTTTTTATGCGTTCGGTTATGAAAATGAAAATGTTACGACAGTTATGTTTTCTTTTTTAATTTAAAATAATGATAATAATAATAATAATGATGATGATGATGATGATGATGATGATGATAAGATAAAATTAATTTAAAGTTCCAGTAAAAAAAAATAAACAAATTTTCCAATTTGTTCAATCAGAGCGGGGAAAAAAACCGTAAATTAATTTAAATTTTTTTTTTTTTTAGGTTAACATTTATTTATTTATTTTAACAAATCGATTTTAAGAAATAAAAATAATGATAATGATAATAATAATAATTAACCTCGTTGAAAATATCATTAATAAATAAAATCGTGAAAAGTAATAAATAAATATATACGTGTAAAGGAAAAAAAAAAAGAAACATGGCGGTTTATTAAATTTGTTTCACAATCGGGTTTGTCGTTGGTTATGTTAATGAAATAACACAACATAATATAATTATGTATGTTGATAAACAACATAAAGCATAAAACAATGTTTTCTTTTTTATTTGTTATTTACATAAAAGAGTATTTATTAAAAATATGTTGTTAATTTTAAAAAAAAGGGAAATTTATTTTTACCATCTTCGGGAAAGTTTAGAGTAAAAGAAAAAACGGGGAAAAGGTGAGAGATGTGCAAACGCGGGGGGAGGGGAAGAAGAAGGGGAGAGGAAAAAAAATAAAAAATTTAAAAGCCAAACCTTAATAATAATAAAAAGTAAAACCGAGTGAAAAGCGAGTTTTTTTTTTTTTGATTTAAAAGAAAGGAAAAGTGACTTTTTATTCGTTTGTCTTTTAAAAAAATGTCGTATCGCGATATTTTTCGTTTTTTAATTCAATTTCAAAATTTTGATTGTTGTTGTTGTTGTTGTTGTTTGTTCTTGTTGTTGGTTTTGTGGCGAAGATGAAAAAAAAAAAGGGGGAAAAAAAAATGAAAAAAAAAAACTTACCATTTTGTATCGTTTTGATTTTTCTTCTTTTTGAGTCTATTATTATTATTATTATTATTATATTCCGTTTGTTGAATTTATTTTATTTTTTATTTAAAAATATTAAAATAAAAAAAAAAATTGTTTTATTATTGTATGTACAAACACAACCAACAAACAATCGACTACGCGAGAGACAAACAATGTTTATAACGACCGACTATTTTCGACCTACTGGGCCGATATACTAGCACCGCAATGAAAGTAGAAACTTTTTTTTTTTTTTTTTTTTTTGATTAAAATGCATTTTTAAAGGTGAAGTTAAAAAACGGTACATGTTACATTCTTCGTACCTGGAACCTACGAATAAACACGAACGAACAACAAACGACGACGATGATGATGATGATTATGGAGAAAAAAAATTTTCACTTTTAATATCATCATAATCATTTACTTTATAATGAGAAAGAAATAACAACGTGAAACTTGACTTGGTGGTGGTGGTGGTGGGGGAGGGGGAGGGGGAGAAATGAAAAAAAAAATTCGAAAAACTTAATTAATAATTATAACTTTGTATTTTTCCATTATTATTATTATTATTATTACATTACGGGTTAATTTTTAGGGAAAAGTATTAAAAAGAAAGAAAAAAAATTTCAAAACAATTTTTTACTTACGTAATAATAATTTTTTTTATTATTATTATTATTATTACTATTTTTTTTCCGATTTGGGAATTTTGCTGGATTTTTTTTTTTTTTATTTGTCCTCCCCCCTCTCCCTTTTTTTATTGATAAAGTTATTTTATTTATTGATAAAACCTTGTTATCATTAACTGTACAAGTTGTTTTTGTTATAAATTTTTCAAGTTTTTATTTTTTTTTTTTATTTTATTTTTTTTTCTCCAGCGAGAGTCGTTTGTCGAAATGAATTTTTTTTAAAATTTATTTTATTGTTTGACTGGAAATGGTTGTTGCATTGTTTTTGAAAAAAAAAAAAAAAAAAAAAAAAAATTTTCTCCAGAGAGAAAACAAAAAAATGATAAAGCCGAAATTAAAAAAAAAAATTTTTTTTTAACGCCCCTTTTTCCCTCCCTATTCCCTTCCCGTTTCCTCCCTTATCATTGTGTTTTTTTTTCCATCCCAAACAATTTTCTCAGCGAGAAAAGAAAAAAAATTTAGGACCATTCTGGAATTTTCCAGTTGATTATCGTCATTAAAATAAAAATTTGAATTGATTGAATTTTATCTTAAGTTTTGAAATTTTTTTTCCATTTTGTTTTTCGTCAAACAAAAAAAATAATTATACCGATTGATTAATTAATTAATTAAAATTTTATTTACATAATAATAATAATAATAATAATAATAATAATAATAATGATAATGACAATAATAATTATTTATTAAATAACTCATGAGAAAATAATAATTTTCACGACGTGTTTTGTTTTTAGAAATTGGATATATCTTGTTTTTGTAAACGATTAAATCTTTTATGTTTTTTTTTTATATATACCTTCTCGAGATACCTTGACGAGTTTGTTCGTACCTGTACATTTACAAAAAAAAAAAAAACATTTCGAATTTAAATAAGAGAAATAATAATAATAATAATAATAATAATAATAATATTCTTTTTAATTCTATAGATTTGATTTCACACAATTAAAAAAAAAAAAAAGAAAAGAATTTTGAAATTTTTTTATTTTAATATTTATTTTATTTATTCAATGATGTATTATTCGAGGGGGGGGGAAACAATAAATTTATGTATTTATTTATTTATTTTATTTTATGTATTGTTTGTGTTGATTATTGGTTATGTTTGTTGCAGCATAACCACATTGTTGTGTCTTTAATAATTACTTAATGTTATTTTTTTTTTTATTTGAAAAATTTACGTTACGGTCCGAACGTGAGTTTTTTTTTATTTTTAATTTTCTTTTTAATTAATAATAATAATAATTAAATAACAATGGGTATTAAAAAAATAATAATAATAATTAATTTTAGTTGTTGTTTTATGAACGTGTTGTTGCGTTATTATTATTATTATTTAAATAAATAATTATTTTTTCTTTTTTTTTTTTTTTTATTAAGAAAGAAACTTATTGATTTTCGCCCTCTCTCTCTCTCTCTTTCTTTCTTTCGTTCTTTCTTCTCTTTATTTATCTCTCTCTCTCTCTCTCTTTTTTTTTTCTAAGATAATAGAAAAAAATTTTCAATTTTTTATTTTTTGTAACGCCTTTGGAAAAGTGGTTATGTTTTCTTTCTTACATTAATTTAATAAACATTTGAAACGTTTTGACGGAAGAGAAAACTTTTTAAATTTACTTCAGGGTGTGCGTGTGCGTGTGCGTTTGTTTTAAAATGACAGACTTCCTTCGATTGAATTCTAATGTGACGAGCGGTAAAGAATCTATATAAATATACATATAAATAATTTTTTTTTTTTTTAATAATTAATTTGATTGTGGTAGTAGGTAGTAATGATTGATTGTAGTAATTTTAATTATTTTCGATAAAATTCACGCGGGTTGTAATTAATTGTAGCGATTTTTACATTTAAAAACCTTACAATTTTTTTAGTTACAATTTTTTATTTTTTTATTTTTAAATTTTTTACGAAAAAAAAAAAAATGTTTGCTTTTTACTTTTTATTTTCCCTTTCAAACATCAAAAAAAAAAAAAAGAAAAAAAGAAGAAGTAAAAGTGACAAATCGTTTGTTCGTTTGTGTAAGACGCACACCCAAAAAAAAAAAAAAAAAAAAACAAACAAACAAACAAACTAAAAAAACATTTTTATTTTATTTTACGAAATAGAATTTGACGTATCATCATCATCATCATCATCATCCCCGTTTATTTTTTTATAAATGTGTCACTCACACACGCACGCACACACTTACAAAAAAATTTAGAGAAAGTTAACGGTTCAATTTAAATATTAAATAATTTAAAAAAAAAAAAAAAAAAAAAGTTTCTCGTTATTACTTCTCTCTCTCTCTCTCTTTCTTTCTCTTTCTAATCAAAACATATATTCTCGCCTTAAAAAAAAAAATATTAATATAAAATATATAATAATATAAAAATATTAAATTTTAAGTTCGGTTTTTTAATTGGATGCTGCTGCTGCTCCTGCCGTGAGATAAAAAATTTAATTTTCAATCTTTTTTTTTTTTTATAAACCTTTCCACGTTTTTTTGTTGCTTTTACGTCATCATGATAAATAATAATAATATTAGGGCCCCCCTTTTTTTTTTTATGTTTATCATTTCATAAAATTTATTTATATGTATATACATAGATATGCATAATAGCAATAGAATAAGAAAAAAATTTTTTTTTTTTATTACGATTAATCAAGTTTCTATGCCAAAGGGTAATAATAATAATGATAATAATAATAATAATAATATATAATGATAGGCAGTTTTTTTTTTTAAATTGTGGTAAGAAAAA
Organism: Pediculus humanus corporis; assembly: GCF_000006295.1. NCBI lineage: Eukaryota > Metazoa > Arthropoda > Insecta > Psocodea > Pediculidae > Pediculus > Pediculus humanus. The sequence continues at coordinate 15,729 of NW_002987169.1, read as the reverse complement.
AAAAAGGAAAAAAAACCATCGAACAACTAATATTACATCAACTAATATTATATTCATTTTAATATATCAAGATTGAAAAATATCATTTATTATTATTATTATTATTATTATTATTATTATTATTATTGTTATTACACATATATATATAATGCAAAAAAAAATTTTTAACAACTAACCTTCTTTTTTTTTTTTTTTTAAAAATCGCAATAATAATAATAAAAAAAAAAATTATTGCGGGATTATATCGTTATTATCATTATCATCATTACCGTTTTATTTTTTATCATTAATTTTTTTTTCAAGTGATAAGAAATTTTTTTTAAAACCTGAATTCGGCCCTGATATTTCGGGAGGAAAAAAAAGGAAAAAGAATTCGAAATTTCTGGATTTTTAATTATACACAACCAATAATCAAATGATACAAAAAAAATTAATAATAATAATAATAATTAGGACGGTGATTTATTTTTCTAAATTATTATTATTATTATTATTATTATTATTATTGTTATCATTCGAGTAATTAAATCGAAATTGAGGGTCGCTTATTTTTTAATTAAATTATTGATATAAAAAGAAAAAAAAAGAAAAATGGCGGCATTGAATTATACACGTGCAAACGTAATTTTTTTTTATTATTAACTTATTAAAAAAATAAATAAATAATTAAAATTTTTGACGATTGATGTGAATGTCACATACAACTTTGTCGTGTCAACTTTAATTTTCTTTTGGAAAATTCTAGAAATTTTCTAAATTTTTTTTTTCCCATCATCCATTCGATGATTGAATGCCGTTAATAATAAAATTTTTCATTTTAAATTTTTCTAAATTTTCTCCATCAATCTCCGTCGGATTCGATTCGGATTCGTGTAATTTTAAATTTTCGAAAAATTCTACAAAAAAAAAAAAAAGAAAATGTTTTAAATAATGATAATGATAATGATGATGATGATGATGATGAATTTACCTTTATCGAATGATTCGGAATTATTTTTAACGTGTACGAAATCATGGCCGATAAATTTTCCGAGTTTTTTTTCTAAATTTTCATTCATTTTATAAAAAAGGATTTGATGATTTTTTTCCTTGCAATCTTTTATCAATGATTTCAAACCCTGTTTAATTAATAAATTTATTATTATTATTATTTATTATTATTATTATTATTTGAATAAATCAATAGAAATACCTGTACGGCAGAATAATCGATGACTTGAACGTAACTACAATCGATGATAATAATGATGAGATTTGAATTTGAATTTTTTTTTTTTATTAATTCATGGTTAACTTTTGTCCTTATGTAATCAATGTTTAAATATAAAAATGAAAATTTCGGACAAAAAGATAAACAATCCTGAAAATAATAATAAATAAATTTAAAATGGTCATCAATGATATATTATCTCATATGTAGAAAATAATAATAATAATAATAATAAAAATGAATACAAACAAATTTTTCATTCGCTTCACATTGTGGTCTCGCATTTAAATATAATAAATAAATAATGTCAAATGTCACGCCGATAAATATACCAACTTCCACTCCTATCCAAAGACAAATAATAAAAGTTGCAAATGCCGGAATCAAATCTTTTTCTAAAAAAAAAAATGGTAAAAAGTCTGTGAAATAGTTATTTTAATAAAAAAAAAAAAAAAAGAAAAATATTTTAAACAATTTCTTACTGCTCGATATCCAAATCTGTTTAATTAATCGTATTTCGACCATGAATATGACGGCGCACACGATGACGCTCGATAAAGTCGCTTTAGGTATGTAATAAAAATATGGCGTCAAAAATCCTAAAGCTAATATGACGAGTGAACCCGTGAAAAAATTCCCAAGAGGAGATTGTACACCGCTCGCGTTATTTACGGCGGATCTACTAAAAGAACCGGAAATGGGCATCGATTTAAAAAAAGATGCCACGATGTTGCAAAGACCGAGCGTCATCATTTCTTGACTTCCGTCGAATATACCATCGGATGCTTTCAATCAAATTCAAAATGATTATCATAAAAGCAGAAGAGAATTATGTGGTGGTAATCGGGTGGTGGTAGCTGGATACTCACCAAAAGCTTTCGCAATGGCGACATTGTTTAAAAGTGACACGAGTGGTACTATTATTATTCCCTTTCCTAAATGACTACACATTTCTATAAAGTTATAAGTACGATTGTGAACGGTTGTCGAAAATGGCGGAAGTGAAACTTGCGGGAAACCAGGTTGTATTTCACCTATTTAATCCGAAATTTTATTTATTTTCTTTCACTCAATTCAAACAAGAGGAAAAAGAAACTTACCAGTTAGTAAAAATGGCGGATTTGATGATTCTTTCGATAGGAAATAAGCGGATGTTGCACACGCAATGACGACTAATGCGTTTCTCGACGTTGACAATAACCAAAATCCACGATTGATAAAATTTTTTAATTTTTTACTCGTGGAAAAATTTAATTTTACATCTTTTAATTTCTATAAATCAATAAAAATTTTCATTATTATTAAAAATTTAATAATAATAAATAAATAAATACATAAAATTACCCTCAATAGTAGCAAAATAGTACAACAGCATATGCTAAGTATTAAATCCCATCGTCTCGTTTTTGACAAATTGTGAACTACTTCCGTTATGGTTTGAAAAAAATTTTCCGAATCGATTGAAATTCCTAAAAGACCTTTTATTTGACTGCTTGCAATTATTAATGCGGCAGCTGATGAAAATCCTGCGGTCACGGGTACAGAAACAAATTCAACCAATGAACCTGTTTAAAAAAAAATTTTAATCAACGCCTTTTACCGCGGAAAATAATTTTACGCAATATGTAAAACGTGAATGAAACGTTCTATATATATATATATATATATATATATATATATATATATATATATATATATATATATATATATATATTACGATAGATAATTTTTTTTTTTTTTTGTGTAAGGGGTTACAACCATCACCTTCGTTATTTATTTTCTTTTATTTCGCGAAAGCAAAAAAAAAAAGTGTCTTAAGTAATCCCGATTAGTTTTTCCGATTCAAACAGTTGATAAATTATTTAAATTTAAAATAAAATAATAAAAAAAAAAAAATTTCGAGGTGTTTTGTAATAAAAAAAAAAAAAAAAACGAAATATAATAAAAGATAACATAACAACATAACCTTTTGATTTTCATCTCGGCTCATTTGTTGCAAAACAATTAATATGATTATTTAAATTTTATATTTATGCGTTTTAAACCGTGCGTTATTCGTACGCCGCGTTTTTTTTTTTTTTTTTGCTAATGTTTTTGTTTATACCTTTATAAACTTTAAAAAAAAGGGGGAAAACAAAATGCCAGCAGCTCAAAATTTAAATGGAAGTGATAATTAAAGATTGTGAAATAGTTTGTTGCACCGTTTGTTTCGATTCGTGACGTGATTTTGGCTCTCCTGCGATTGTTTGTTGTTTGTTTGTAATTATTTTTTACAAAAACAAAAAACAAAATGGTGAAAATTTTTACTGCGCGACAATAAAATTTTTTTTTTTTAGTTATTTTAGTGTTTATACTATTTTTAGTGTTTAGCGTTTTGGAATTGCATATAAGTAAATTTTTAAGAGTTTTTTTTTTTTCAATTTATATCATCGAAACTTTTTTTTTTTTTACGTACGGTTTTAAGTCGTACCTTGTAAGACTTGAAAAACCTGAATAAATTTTTTTTTTATAAGGTATTTGCTTACCTAGATGAAGTAATCCACTCACAAATTCGACAACTCCGGCTAAGAAACATAAAAGTACGGCAAAATCCGAATTCATATTTTTTGTATATGAATAAGTTAAAAGAGAAACGACAGCCGTGGGTCCAATATTAACTTGTTTGACTGTTCCAAAAAAAATATAAACGAACGTTCCAGCAAATCCGGAATAGAGTCCATACTTCGGAATGGGAAAAAAAATAAAAAATATTCTTTATTAACATGAAAAAAATTGTAATGGCGTGCCGTTAAAATTAATGACTCGAACAAAAACTTACTTGAGGTTCTAATCCGGCTAAAGCGGAATATGCTATAGCCTGAGGTATTAACGTTAAACCAACTGTTATTCCAGCAACGAAATCGGAAAATATATCCGATAATTTATACTTTGGTAACCATTTTACTATCGGAAATTTTTTTTCAATAATTTTCCTAACGTTGATGTTGTCACATTTTATTGTCATTTTTCAAAATTTTTGTCGAACTAAAAGGTTTTGCCTTTTTTAAAAAAAAAAAAAAAAAACTAAATTAAAGCAAAATTACAAAAATGTAAATTTCACGGTTGTTTTAAACGCGAATTTTAATCGTTATATTATGAATTTCATGACCTTTTTTTACGCGGATTAATTTTTTCCCTCTTCCCCTTTCCCGTACCCTCCCGTCCCTCTCCCTTCA
>NW_002987169.1:9104-10986 GCF_000006295.1 Pediculus humanus corporis | reverse complement strand
ATTCGAATAATAATAATAATAATAATAATAATAATAATAATAATAATAATAATAATAATAATAATAATAATAATAATAATAATAATAATAATAATAATAATAATAATAATAATAATAATAATAATAATTGGCTTGTTTTGCGCGGACAAAAAAAAGAAAAAGAAAATATAATAAAAAAATCCTTGAACTATTTTTTCTTATTATCACGTTATCGAGGGGAATCCCCTTCGGTCACAAACAACCCGAAACTTTTTTTTTTTAAATCGAACATAAAACACGACAAGTTTATTAATTAAAAATGGCCGGCCATTTAAAGAAAAAAAAATTATTTTGATTTTTGCCGATTTCAAGGCTCGTTCGAAAAGAAAAAAAAATGTTAACTTTTATATTAATTCGGTGACAAATTTGCGTTTTTTTTTCATTCGTTCTTTCGAACGTTTGATAAAAATATTTTTGATTTTTATAAATGTCGGTGGTGTAAGAGTTCAGGTACATTTTAAAAAAAAAAAACAAATTCCATGTCCCCCTCCCCGAAAAAATAAAAAATAAAAATGAATTGGAAAAGATTTAAAAAGTAGGTCGAATAATATCGAATTAATAAATAAAAAAAATATTATTATTGTTATTGTTATTATTATTATTGTTGTTGTTGTTGTTGTTGTTGTTGTTGAAAAGCACAATTTCACTGTTTAGATTTGCGATTTTGAAAAACTTTTACCGAAAACAAAATGAACGCCAACGAGAGTACGAACGAAATACCAACCAAAAAACCTCTTTTTTTTTTTTTATTACCTCTGTTTGTTGCTGTTTTTTTTTTATTAATCGAGTAATAAATTATCGATGATAATAATAATAATAATTAAATATCGAATAAATGAGAACTATTATAACGAACTCACGCACTTGACACACACACACACACACCACACACGCACACTTACATTTGATGCGTTGTTTTTTAGACGACGACGACGACGATGATGATGATGATGATGTAGGTGATGGTAATGTTTGCAGAATGGTAAGAAGTTGAAAACTGTTTGCAAATAAGCAAGTAAGAGAGTCAGTCCGATTGGCAATCCGACATTTTGTTTTTTTTTTTTTTGTTATTTACTTGTTCGCTCGGTTATTTATTTATTTATTTTTTTTTTTTGTCGGTCTGATGAACTCGACTGTTTTTTTTTTTTTACCTGTTATCACGGACCGCGAACTTATTAATTTTTTTTATTTTCAGTCCTTCATTCCTTTCCTATAACTTTTCATCATTATCACAACAATTACTTCCGTTATTCGATAAAATGATGATAATAACGACCAAGTAATTTTTCATTCGGGTACCTAAATACATGCGACAAATTTTTATAATTATTTGATCAAATGAGTAAAAATTATCGATTAATCGATCGATTTTTTTTTTTTTTTTTTACGATAATTCGATTAATCGATTTGTTTTTTTTCGTTTTTACTTTTTAATTTCTATTTATTTATTTATTTTTTTTTTTTTGAAATTGTTTGTTTGATTGCATGCATTTTTTTTTTTTTTCAAGGTTTTGATAACTTTTGCTTGACTTTAAAACTTTTTTTTTATTTAAAAAGAAATTACTATTTTGTGGTATTATTCAAGGTTGTTTTAATGATAAAAATAATAATAATAATTTAAAAGTTAATTAATATTGAAAAAAAAAAAACAAGTTTCCAGTTGAAAAAATAATGAAAATTATTTATTATTATAATGTCTCATTGTAAGAAAATTTTTTGTTTTTCCTTTGTGTATACAAACTAAAAATTTTAAACCTTCAACTAATTAAATTAGAAGAAAAAAAAGAAAATTTTTTTCTTTTATATTATTTAATGAATTAAAACTTTTTATGTTTGATTTGTC
>NW_002987169.1:6950-8669 GCF_000006295.1 Pediculus humanus corporis | reverse complement strand
TTATTATTTTTTTTTTTTTTTTGTACGATTTTAAAAATTTAAAATGGTTGTTGTAAAATTATGTAATAATTCATTTATATTTTGATTAGTTAATACTTTTATCATTAAAATTTTGAATGTTTTAATATTTTTGACTTTGACGGTTTGTTTTTGTTTGTTTGTTTGTTTGTTTGGTGGGAAAAAGTAAGTGATTAATTTGGTTATTTATAATATTCACCATTTAAAAAAAATTTTTTTTATTTAGTTGTTCAAATTATATTTAAGAGAGAAATAAAAAAAAATTAAAATCTTTTAAAATTAATTGATTATACATTTATTTTAACACGTCCGCCATATTTAATTTCAACCGTTTATAAAAATTATCGAAAATTTTTAAATATTAACGGAATTCATGAACGTTATTCGAATAAATCATTTTAAAAAATTCTGATTGGTCAATTTTTCAACCGTCGATTCGAAACCGCGCTTTTTGAAAACAAACAGAAGAACGTTTCTTACTCTATGACCCATGTGAAAATTTATTTGCATGTAAAGAAACAAACGACTGACGGAAGCATCATAAAAATTTGGTTTTGTTCAACTTTAATAACGTGTTATTTTAAAAAATAAAAAATAAAGAGGTTTAAGGAATCCAATTTAAAATTTTTAATTCGAATAAGAGGATTTATAATTAATAATAAGGTATGAAATTAATTAATTTAATCAAATCCACGCGGCACGTATTATTTTTATGTGAAAGCTTTTCATACCAAGCTTTTGCACATGGCGACTGCTGTTTATTACCATGAATGCAATTTGTGTTTTTAGTTTCATTAATATTATCAAACGATTGTTTTATTTCCAACGGTAGTAATTGATGATGGTTTTTTTTTATATATTTCTAGAAAAATCTAAGAACATGACAGCAGTCAAAGCAATAACAAACGGTAGATTTGTAAGTGGTATTCATTTGTTGCATTTTTATTGGAAAATTTAAATTTCTACTGCTTTCAATGTGATGATTTATTTTGTTTTTAGGTAAATTCATTAAAAACATCATCATCACCTTGGCAGGGTTTACTTAATCCAAAGTATCAAATAAGCCAATATCCCACATTCCAACATGAAGTAAGGGAAACCAATTTATATATTTATATTGTTTAGTATAAAATGTACCTGATTTTACATAATGAATAAGGTTCATTACGTAAAAACAAACAAGAGAAATGGAAATATTAAAATAAATGATTTTATTTTAAGTAACAAAAAAAATTTTTATTGATATTTTTAAAAAAATACAATATAAAATTGTAAAAATATAATAACATTTGCAACAAACAAATTTGTTAAAATCAACAAAAAAAATTTAATAAGTAGTGATTGTTTGTTTGTTTTTACAAAACAACCCTTTTTATAATAATAAGTCAATTTTTTAAAATGTTTCTTTTAACTGATATGTTTTTTTTATTTTTATTTTTATTTAGCAATCCAAAAGATTTTTCCTAACATCAAATAACAATAGAGATATTGAAGTTGCATTTAAATCTCTTGGAGCTGGAGTTGCCGTAACAGGAGTCATAGGACCGGGTAATTATTATTATTATTATTTACATTATTCGATCGATGAATGACGTCATAAAATTGGTTTAAAATTGTTTAAAGGTATCGGTGTTGGGATTGTTTTTGGTAACTTATTGAATGCCGTTGCACGAAATCCTTCCGTTTCCGACCGACTTTTTC
>NW_002987169.1:3602-6360 GCF_000006295.1 Pediculus humanus corporis | reverse complement strand
TTCCAATTCCAAAATATTATTTTTATTGAAAATTTTTCCAAATCCTGATATAAAGTTTTTAAATTTTTCGCCACAGTGACGTCAATCGAATGAATATTTTTACCATCTAAAACTATTAAATTTTTCGTTTGAGTTTTCGATGATTTCATTATTAATTCTCGTACGTATTCGGCTCCCGGATAATATAATGCTTGTTCCGGACGTACAACTAATACTTCCTGATCCGAAATCTGGAGAAAAAAAAAAAAAAATTTTCAAAATTATTAAAACTAATAACCCTTCCTCCCTTACCCCTCCTCTCCTTTTTAATTTTTCTCTTATTTGTAATATTATGTATTTGATTCGAACCATAATTTCTTCTTTTGTTATTTTCGGTCTCACTGCATTGTATAAAACGAATAAAATATTGACAAATATACCGACGATTATTCCCAAATCCAAACCCAAAAACAAACAACCAAATATTGTCACAACCAAAGGAATTATGTCCGTTTCTGTAAAAAAAAAAAAAAAAATTGGAATTTGTTGTAATTAAATGTTTTTCTGCATTTGGAAACCTCATTTCTTCTTACTTTTTGTTTTCCAAATTAATTTAATTTCATGAGTTTCCATCATGTAAAACATGGCCGTCAATATCAATCCGGCTAAAGTTGATTTGGGTATGTATTTAAATGTTGCCGTTAATGACAAAGCTAATAAAACAATGAGACCGGTAAATATTCCTCCCAATGGAGTTTTTACATTTGATGCGTTATTTACGGCCGTTCTTGTAAATGAACCTGCCGTCGGCATTGATCTGACAAAAGAACCGGCTATGTTGCAAGCACCCAATGCCATCATTTCTTGCGTTGCATCCAAAGTCTTACCTTTGGCTGAAAAATAAAAGATTATTATTATTATTACTTACATTCTCGATGTTCTTCTTGTAAAAAAATACAAAAGATTTCAAATATTCGAAATTTACCAAAAGCTTTTGCAATGGCTATGGTTTCTAAAACGGATATTACGGGTACGGATATGATACCAGTTCCCATATTGGCAACCATTTTTTCAAAAGGCATATATTCAGTTTCGTTATTTTTATTTATGACGTTTGTTGAAAATGGCGGTGGTTTAAACGGTGGTAACCCTCCGGCAACTTCCCCTGTGAGAAAAAAAATGTAAAATTTTTTAATAAAATTAAAATTTCACATTTGATTCGAATAGAAAATTTTTTTACTTATTTACCCGTGAGCGTAAATGGACACATATTATACTGTTCGAATATGAAAGCCGTTAGAGTACCTAAAACCACGACTATCGCATTTCGACCTAATCCGACTATTCTAAATGTTTCTTTAATTGCTTTATCGTTATTGGACAAAGATGATTGATTTTTATATTTTTTCGAAATTTTTTCGTTTGCAATCTGCAAAAATAAACGTTTGTAATACGACGTGATAAAATCATTATTATTATTTAAAAGAAAAATTTTTACCTTTAATAAAACTAATAAGAAAATTGTAACTAAACCTAATAACAGATCTTGATATCTTGTTTCTTTTATATGTTCGAAAACTGATATCCACGATTCTAAAAATTCGTTTGATTTTCCTTTTATACCCAATAAACCTTTTATTTGTGAAGATGCTATCGTTATTGCTGCCGCTGTTGTGAAACCAACGGTAACGGGAACGGAAATAAAATTAACTAAAAATCCTGTAATTTAAAAACATAAACAAAATTAAAAACATTCGAAAAGAAAAAATTTATATTATCAACATAAATGATTATTACCCAATTGAAGAATTCCAAATAACATGGTAACGCAACCCGTTAGAAAACACAACAAAACGGCAAAATCGCTGTTGTATTCTTCGACACTTTTTTGAGACATTAGAGCCATTATTGCTGTGGGTCCAATCGTAACATCTTTCACGCTCCCAAGGAAAAAATAAACAAAACAACCCATAAAACCAGAATACAGTCCATACTGAATAAAAATTTCAATATATATATATTATTATTTAAATATTTTCTTATTAATTAATAGGGCCATTTAAATATACCTGAGGTTCTAATCCTGCCACGACAGCATATGCAATACCCTGCGGAATGGCGGTTAAACCCACCGTTAAACCCGCCAAAAGATCACTTATTAAAAAATTAATATTATAATTTTTTATCCAATTTAAAATTGGTATCCTTTTGTGTAAAACCTTTCTCGTGAATGACGAAGAAATTTTATTTTTTATTATTTTAACGACTCTCGAACAATGAGATGAAGGTTGTCGTCCATATTGTTTATTTACAGAATCCCTACGTACGATTCTTCCCGTACCTAAAATGTTAAAATTGTTTGTCACGTTGATTAATATTCCTTTAGGGGGAAGGGAAGGGGGGAAAGTAAATTTTTTTTTTGCTGAAAGTAACAACATTCCTTCGACAACATTTCATTATTATTATTATTATTTATTTGTAACTTTGACAAAACAAAAAAACTCGAATCAGCATAATAAGGAATTCATTTATATTAATTATAATTTTAATGAAATCGACAGTAAGTAAAAATCGAAAAAAAATTTGGGGTGTGTTTGTTTGTTTGTTTATAATAAGGAAAAACCTTGGGGAAAAAAAACGAGGCCGTTTTATAGAGTCGTTTGAAAAAAAAAAAAAAAAATTATCCAGCAAATCAAGCCCAAAAAAAAAAAAAAAAAAATTTACCGGTAAAAGCTTAACCTTGGGGGTTGGGGGGAGGGGGAAATTTTTTTAAATTTCC
>NW_002987169.1:1453-3582 GCF_000006295.1 Pediculus humanus corporis | reverse complement strand
AGACACGTGTGTGTGTGTTTATTATTAATTAAAATTTCTTAATGACAGTATTAAAAAAAAAATGGCGGATAATAAATATTATTAATTAAATAAGTCATCTTGTAACAATCTCTCTCTCTCACTCTTTCTCTCGCTTTCTTTCTCTCTCTCTCTCTTTTCGTATTTTTTTTACGTTTTTCTCATTTTTAGGTAAATTTAAAAAATTTTTACGTTTTCTTACCTCTTCCATCCTTTTCTAAAAATCCAGCCGTTTCGATTTCATTTTCAGCCATTTTCTTTTTTCCTTTTCAACTTACTACTACTTGTACTACTACTACTACTACTACTGCTACTAATTTGTTTATTTATTTAAATAATAATGATAATAATAAAAAATAAATAAATAAAAATAATCACTTAATTTTATTTAACATATTTCACGCACAATTTTTTTTTTTTCATCTAAAAAACAAAAAAAAATTTTTTTTTTTTTTTGGTTATTAATAATAAGAATTCAAGAAGATAGTAATAATAATAATAATATTAATAATAATAATAATAATACGAAGGGCAAATTATAAAAAAACGCATGCATTTATTAATCAATTAATTAAACGCATTTTTTTCTTTTTTTTTTTTTTTTTTTTTTTTTTTTTTAGCTTGGAATTTGTTTTAAATTTAAAAAACTAAAATTTTTTTTTTAAAAAATGTTTTAGGTGACGTAATAATCTTAAAAATAAAATAATCCTTTTTGAACGAAGCCATCCGCCGTTTTTGAAAATAGAAAAAGAAAAAAAGAAAGAAAAGGAAAAAGAAAGAAAAACGTTAATGAACCTGACATTATTGAAAATTAGAGCAAACTTATCGCACACTTTTTTTTTTTTTTTTTTTTTTACCTTTAATGTCGTGTCATTGATCTTATTCTGGTGAGTTTTTTTTTTATTATTATCTTATTTTCTTTTTACACGTCAAAATTTTATTATTTAGTTTTAAAAGTAAACACACTAAAAAAAAAAAAAAATTTTTTTTTAACTAAATCAATCGCGAAAGGTTTGTTTGTTCACCTAAGGGAAAACTCAACCGTTAAAAATAATCGAAATTTAACAAACGTCAGGAATTTTACGTTTTATAAAATGCAAACAACGCACAATCAATACACGCGTTGAATTCATTTACTTGTTATAATAATAATAATAATAATGATGATGATGATGATGATGGTGGCATTATAAAAAAAAATTTGCGACCTTGTTAATATTTTACCTTAGAAAAAAAAAACTCTGAATCGGTTGAATCGATAAGTAAAAAAAAAAATTTTTTTTAATTTTAAATTTAAAATTTTTTAACTTACGCACGTGCACGCACACGCACACACACACTGTCGTCGTATTTTAATAAAAGAAGAAAAAGAAGGAAAAAATAATTCCACGTGATGAGTACGTCATTTGAAAATTTCATAAAAAACTTGTTTTTAACGTGTTGAGGTTAAGTAATGACGTCACATGAGTATTTATTATAAATGTCACGTGCGTCAAAATAAAAAATATTCATATAAAAAAAAAATTTTTTTTTCCCAAAAACAAAACAAAAACAAATAATAATAATAATATTAAGTTATATTGAAATGAAATGATTATCAGTAAAAATGAAAAAATTAAAAATTGATAAGAAAAAATTTTCTTTTGGTTTTTCTCGGAAAATTTTTTTAAAAAAAAAAAAAAAAATTTTACAGGATAATTTACTACAAACTTTGTGTAAAATATTTCCCAAGTTGGATAATTACATCCTTATCACTCTAATCATTACATAATTATAATTTATTAATTTATTTTTATCGTTAACAGAAAAAAAAAAAAAACCATAAATAAAAAATGCGTTGTAAAATAATAATAATAATAATAATAATAATAATAATAAATGTTATCATTTGAAAAAGATGACCTTATTCATTCAGTTTTTGTTTTGTTTTTTTTGAAATAATAATAATAATAATAATAATTTACTAGTTGTACTAGATCAAGTTTTTAAAAATGATTTTTTTTGTTTAAGGTTAAATGATTTTTAAGTTTTTTTTTTATTTTCGTTTTTGTGAGTTATTATCATCATCATCATCATGATCATCCCGTAGGATATCAAAAAAAAAAAAAGGA
>NW_002987169.1:0-1352 GCF_000006295.1 Pediculus humanus corporis | reverse complement strand
TTAAAATGAACAGGGATTTTATTTATCGAAACTATTTATTGAAAAAAAAAAAATTTTCCCTTCGTGACGTCACGGGATACGATAAATAATAATAATAATAATAATAATAATAATAATAAATTATTGATAATTGTGAATTATTTTCACAAGAAAAAAAAAACATGCATGTTTTATTTTCCGTCGTGTGATAAAATAAAAACAAAAAAAAAAAGTGTTACGGTTAATTTTATTGATTTATGACGTTAAAAAAAAAAAAAAATTTAAATATTTACAGTTAAAATAAAATAATAATAATAATAATAATTTTCGATTCGTTGTAACGATAAATAACAATAATAATAGTAATAAATTTGCAGAGTGTGATTGTTTTAAAAAATGTATTCTGTCAATTTTTTTTTTGAATAGAATTTTAATATTTATTTATTTATTTTTTTTTTTATTACACGTGTGATTATTATTATTATTTTCAAACCGGTTTGTTACGTCACATATATAAATTTCCCAAAATATTTAAAAATTTTATGTATATTGACATTAATATTTAACTTATTTACCAAATCATAAGAGAAAAAAGTATCAAAAAATATATTCAATGAACCGGAAATGGTAAAATTAAAAATTTATTTTAAAGTAAAAATAATAATAATAATAATAATAACAATGAGTATTTAACTAATGACCATATACATGTGAACGATTTTTATTAATGATTAGTTTAAAAACAAAAAAAACTTATTAATTTGGTTATAATAATAATAATAATAATAATTTAAAGTTAGGATAAACGTTAAAGTTTATCTTTGTTTTTTTTTTTTTTTAATTAATTTTTTTTTAGTTGATTAAACGATTAATAAAATTCGAAATTTGTTAATAATGGATAAGTTAATATCACGAAATTATTTTAAGTGTTTTGTGTTGTAAACATTTTTTTTTTTTTTGGGGGGGCGGGGGAATTTATTTTGCACGATAAAACTAATAACAAAAAAAAAAATTTTAATTAGTTTAATTAATCTTACGCGAAAATTTAATCAAATTATTTATTATTATTATTATTTTCTTACTCGCGATTCATAACAAAAATAAAAACAATAAAAAAATAAAATAAATAAAAATAATTGATAAACTTTAATAATAATGCCTTGTGCACAGATCCCGAGTAACAACTGATAAAAATATTCAAATGCTTTACAACAACAGTTACATCTTTCTCTTATCACTAAAACCACAGCCCGCCCTTCTCCAATCACAAATTATTATATTTATCTCTTATTTTTTATTATTATGATTTTTAACGTCTTTACTTGGTTTCTGTTGTTTTATTTTATTTATTTAATTGTTTTTGGATTTGTGTG
>NW_002987170.1:216521-261521 GCF_000006295.1 Pediculus humanus corporis | reverse complement strand
CTCTCATCGGCATCGGGTTTCCCCTAGTGCTTAGGATCGACTGACTCGTGTCCAACTGCTGTTCACACGAAGCCCTTCTCCACATCAGTCCTCAAGGTCCTCTATCGAGTCATTGCTACTACCACCAAGATCTGCACAGACGGCGGCTCCAGGTCGCCTCGCGGCGAGGCCCTTCTGCGCTCACCGCCTCGTACGCCGTACTCGTCAGGGCTTGACGGGAAAAGACTCGAGCGCGAACGCGTTCGCCGAACATCTCTCGACCGTCCGGACGAGAACGCGGCGACGAGTTGCGAGCGATCCGAGGTTCGCCCGCGACTTTTCCCTTTTGCCTTCTGACGGCCGAGTATAGGCACGACGCTTCAGCGTCATCCATTTTCAGGGCTAGCTCCTTCGGCAGGTGAGTTGTTACACACTCCTTAGCAGATTCCGACTTCCATGGCCACTGTCCTGCTGTCTATAGAAGCCAACGCCTTTCATGGTATCTCGTGAGCGTCGATTTGGACGCCTTAACTCGACGTTTGGTTCATCCCACAGCGCCAGTTCTGCTTACCAAAAATGGCCCACTTGGCACGTATCGGTTTCGTTGCGCGTTTCGACATATCGCCGGATTGCGCTTCTCGAACTTCCCCGAGAAATCTCGTTCGTGCAAGTCTGAGTTCTCACCCATTTAAAGTTTGAGAATCGGTTGAGATCTTTTCGATCCCAAGACCGCTAATCATTCGCTTTACCGGATGAAACACCTTGTTTCCACGCGCCAGCTATCCTGAGGGAAACTTCCGGCGAAACCAGCTAACAGATGATTCGATTAGTCTTTCGCCCCTATGCCCAGTTCAAGAGATCGATTTGCACGTCAGAATCTCGACGGACCTCCATCAGGGTTTCCCCTGACTTCGTCCTGACCAGGTATAGTTCATCATCTCTCGGGTCCCAACGTGTGCGCTCGCGGTGCGCCTCGGTCGCGCGCGGACGAAAAATCCGCGCGAGACGCCAGAGACGCCCCGAGACTGCGGCCGGCCGGTCGCCGAGCTCTCGCGAGCCCGGCGAATTTTCTCTTTCCGGCTATTCGTCGCTCTCGTCTGCTTGGTTCTTGTCTTTTTTTCGCCGCTCGCGCCTTTTCGATTTCCGGCTCGCGAGCGACGGACGGCATCGTCTCGCGGGGAGCTCGAACTCGCGCTTTCGAAAAGCGCGAGTCCGAGTCGAGGACGAGACTCCCCTTCGCTTTCGCTTCGCCTGCGGGTCTCTCAAACGAAACCCGACGACTCGCGCACATGTTAGACTCCTTGGTCCGTGTTTCAAGACGGGTCGCGTGAATGCCCGAAACCATTTGCGCCGCTCGACCGACGTCGCTGGATTCTCGGTCCGAGAACGGCGGCCGCGCGTCCGGACAACGCGCGCGCTCTCGCTCCGCGCGAACGAAGCGAGGCGCGGATTCCCCGGACGGGAACCGCCGACGGACGCGCTCGGCGCCCTCGCGGGCGACCGACGCGAGCGATCGTCTGATTCCGTTTCATACGGCCGGCCCGGGATCGGGCCTCGTTCGCGTCTCCGATGGAGAGGCGCGTGGAGCGCGATCGACGATCGCCGCGCGCCGAAACGCGCGACGATCGATCGAACGCCGCAACCTTTCCCGGAGTCTGTCCGCGAACGCCCTCGATCCCGGTCTGTGGCCGGCCGGTCGCGACGGTCTTTTAACGCGGGGAGAAGTGCGGACCCGCGGCGGGACGAGACACTTGCAGGGGAAAACGCTCGGCCGACGTCGGACTCGAGAGCGAGCCCGCGTCCGCGTCTGCGCCTCGTTTGAGCGCTCCTCCGTCCCGGCGCCGCGAATACTGAATCTCCCGCGTGCGACTCTTCGAGTTTCACGCGCTTACCCCCGAACGGTTTCACGTACTGTTGAACTCTCTCTTCAAAGTCCTTTTCAACTTTCCCTCACGGTACTTGTTCGCTATCGGTCTCGTGGCCGTGTTTAGCCTTAGATGGAGTATACCACCTGCTTTGGGCTGCACTACCAAGCAACCCGACTCTGAGGAGACGCTTCCCGTCCGAACTCGCCGCCGCCTCTACGGGCCTGGCACCCTCTCCGGGCTGTGGCCTCTTTCAAGATGGACTTGGACTCGCGAGCGAGCTCCGGACGCGAATCTGTGTGAGTTTCGAAGCGCTCCCTCACGCCACATTTCCCGACGTCCGACCGACGGGACGTGGGATTCGGCGCTGGGCTCTTCCCTTTTCGCTCGCCGCTACTCGGGGAATCCTGGTTAGTTTCTTTTCCTCCGCTTACTAATATGCTTAAATTCGGCGGGTGATCTCGTCTGATCTGAGGTCGGTGGATGTATTATTATTCGCGCTCGATGCGGCGGCGACGACTTGGAAAAAAAACGACGAGAAAACGCCGTTGCTTTTTCCCCGGATCCCTCGGCGGCTCTCTCTCGTTTCGTTTCGTTTCAGAGAGAGCGCGCACGATGATTTCGGTTCGTCGTCGTCATCGTTCGCGCTTCGAAAAAATTCGAAATGAGATTTTTTTTTTTTTCTTTCTGAATCGACGCGACTCGTTCCCCCCCTTCGATCAATAACATAGTTTGTTTGAGTCGTCGGGGAATGAGAGCTCGCGAAGATCGCTTTTCGTCGAGCGAGCAAGCGAGCGATCGCTCGCCCGCGCTTCTTTCGGCGTCAGAGTTTCGCAAACCGACCCTCAGACAGGCGTGGTCCGGGAACGATTATTTTCCAAGGACCGCAATGTGCGTTCGAAGCGTCGATGTTCGTATGTCCTGCAGTTCACACGTCGACGCGCAGTTAGCTGCGTTCTTCATCGATCCACGAGCCAAGTGATCCGCCGTTCAGGGTTTTATTTCATTCTCTCAAATAAAATTAATCAACGATTAACATTGATTGATTCATTTCTTCAGAAATTCTCGTGTTTTTTTTTTTTGTAATTTTATTTTACGCGTCGTCGTGCAATGCTAAAAAAAATTAAAATTAATTAGAGACTCGTTCTCGGGCGAAACGCTTCGTAGAATTACATATAATTGTTTCGTCGTTATCGCATTTTTAAATAAAATCGATAGTTTTCTACTGCCCGAACGAAATCCGGGCGCCCGACGCGAAATTCCGTCATCGTCATCATCTTTCGCGACGGTCTCAACAAAGTCTTGTGTAAAAAATTAATTCAACATTTCACTTGTTCACATGTTTAATATATATATACGGTAATGATCCTTCCGCAGGTTCACCTACGGAAACCTTGTTACGACTTTTACTTCCTCTAAACGATTAAGTTCGGTCGTCTTCCTCGCGACTGCGAAGGATCGCGCGCGCGCGAACGCGACGCGAAACACCGCGCACGAGTCCAAAGACCTCACTAAATCGTTCGATCGGTAGTAGCGACGGGCGGTGTGTACAAAGGGCAGGGACGTAATCAACGCGAGCTTATGACTCGCGCTTACTGGGAATTCCTAGTTCACGGGAAACAATTGCAAGCCCCGATCCCTATCACGAAGGAAATTCAACGGGTTGCCCGGACCTCTCGGCCTAGGATTCGTCAAACACGTTGATTCCTTCAGTGTAGCACGCGTGCGGCCCAGAACATCTAAGGGCATCACAGACCTGTTATTGCTCAATCTCGCGCGGCTAGAAGCCGCTTGTCCCTCTAAGAAGAAATTCCGTCGCCGGCAGTGTTTGAAGACGGCGCGACGGAGCGCGCCGCCGTTCCATGCCGGATGATCCGGATACCCCGTAAGGGTCCGGATCGTCGCCTAGTTAACAGGCTAGAGTCTCGTTCGTTATCGGAATTAACCAGACAAATCGCTCCACCAACTAAGAACGGCCATGCACCACCACCCACCGAATCAAGAAAGAGCTCTTGATCTGTCAATCCTTCCGGTGCCCGGGCCTGGTGAGGTTTCCCGTGTTGAGTCAAATTAAGCCGCAAGCTCCACTCCTGGTGGTGCCCTTCCGTCAATTCCTTTAAGTTTCAGCTTTGCAACCATACTTCCCCCGGAACCCGAAGGCTTTGGTTTCCCTCAAGCTGCCCGCCGAATCATCTGAACGAACATCGACGGATCGCTAGCCGGCATAGTTTACGGTAAGAACTAGGGCGGTATCTGATCGCCTTCGAACCTCCAACTTTCGTTCTTGATTAAGGAAAACATCCTTGGCAAATGCTTTCGCTTAGGTTAGTCTTGCGACGATCCAAGAATTTCACCTCTAACGCCGCAATACTAATGCCCCCGCCTGTCCCCATTAATCATTGCCTCGGAAATTCCGAAAACCAACAAAATAGAACCGAGGCCCTATTCCATTATTCCATGCATCCGACTTTCAGGCGCTGGGGTTCGGCCTGCTTTAAGCACTCAGTTTTGTTCAAAGTAAACGTGCCGGCCCGGCGCGTCACTCGGTTAAGAGCGCCGCGACGGGATTTTCTAAGACTGACGGACGCAGAAACGTCGTCGGACGCGAAGCGCGCCACGATCCGAAGATCGGGCGCTCTTCCCTCCGACCACTCGAGGCGGCGACGACTCGCTCCGTCAACCGGCAGGACGTTCCGCCGCGAGTCAGTTGACCGCCGACGAACGGCGTACCGACTGCTCGGAACACAAATCAAACTACGAGCTTTTTATCCGCAGCAACTTTAATATACGCTATTGGAGCTGGAATTACCGCGGCTGCTGGCACCAGACTTGCCCTCCAATGGATACTCGTTAAATGATTTAGAGTGTTCTCATTCCGATTGCAGAGCCTCGAAAAGAGTCCTGCATCGTTATTTTTCGTCACTACCTCCCCGTGCCGGGAGTGGGTAATTTGCGCGCCTGCTGCCTTCCTTGGATGTGGTAGCCGTTTCTCAGGCTCCCTCTCCGGTATCGAACCCTGATTCCCCGTCACCCGTTATCACCATGGTAGGCGCGTAGCCTACCATCGAAAGTTGATAAGTCAGACATTTGAAAGATGCGTCGCCGGTTCTATGGACCGTGCGATCAGCTCAAAGTTATTCAGATTCGTCATAGATTTGCGGATCTCGTTCGTTCGAACGAGATCCGATTGGTTTTGTTCTAATAAAAGCATTCGTTCCGCGAGATCGTTCGAACCCGCGGTCGGAACTCGTTTGGCATGTATTAGCTCTAGAATTGCCACAGTTATCCAAGTAACCGTGATCGTACCATCAATTGAATCATAGCTGATTTAATGAGCCTTTCGCGGTTTCACCTTAATTCGGCTTGCACTGAGACATGCATGGCTTAATCTTTGAAACAAGCATATGACTACTGGCAGGATCAACCAGGGATGTGCGCATCGATTCGTCGTCCGATCATCTTTTTCTCGCGTCGTCGTCGCCCCCGCGTGTTTTTCAATTTTTATTTTAGTAAAAATAAAAATTCACGCCCGACGCAGAAATCGAATCGCGAACGACGCACGCAGCATTTTTATACGAAGATTTTTTCTTCCGCGAGAAGCGCTCTCCGCGAGCGAAGAGCGCTCTCTCCTCGTCGTCGCCTTATCGCGTTGCGATCGCACGCTCGAATCCGTCGCGAAAACGATTTCATCGGAGCGCGCGTGCGAGAATGTGAAAAAATCATTCGTGCGATCGTCGAATCTTTTGCGAGCAAGTCGCTTCGACGGCTCGGAACATTCTCTCCCTCGCCGGATTTTCAAATGCTCGAAGTCGCGATCGAAAACGTTTTCTCCGCTCTCGCTCGTTTGAGCGAGCGAGTCGGAGAAATCGATTCGTCCGCTTCGAAAAGAAATCGTCAAAATTTTCGCGCGGTTTGAAAATTGATGCGCGCCGCGTATCGTCGTCGATACATTAAAAGTACGTACATATATATCACGAATCAACGTTACGTACATTTTTATCCGGCCGAACAAGGATCGGTTTCGCCCGAAACGATCGAATCGGTTTCACGCGACTCGACCGCCGGACGACCGATCTCGGCCATCGCTCAGTCGACTACCATGTAAGAACAGAGCAGTGGAAAACTGGAATTGAAATCCCATAAGAGTGCATTTGATTAACATTGGACGTTTTCATCAGAGCCGAATCCGAGCCCCCTTGTCTCAAAAAACTTTGAAAAATTTTCGGGTGAAAAAAATTTTTTTTTTTTTTTTCGGGATTTCGACCGCGGTCCCGGACTCTCCGACGTCGGACGCGGACCCCGCGACGGGAGCCGCGATCTCGCGGTTTCGGGTGGGGGTGGGGGAGGGCGCGAAAAAAATTTTTTTTTTTTTTTTCGGGATTTCGACCGCGGTCCCGGACTCTCCGACGTCGGACGCGGACCCCGCGACGGGAGCCGCGATCTCGCGGTTTCGGGTGGGGGTGGGGGAGGGCGCGAAAAAAATTTTTTTTTTTTTTCCGGATTTCGACCGCGGTCCCGGACTCTCCGACGTCGGACGCGGACCCCGCGACGGGAGCCGCGATCTCGCGGTTTCGGGTGGGGGTGGGGGAGGGCGCGAAAAAAAATTTTTTTTTTTTTCCGGATTTCGACCGCGGTCCCGGACTCTCCGAAGTCGGACGGGGGCCCCGCGACGGGAGCCGCGATATCGCGGTTTCGGGTGGGGGTGGGGGAGGGCGCGAAAAAAATTTTTTTTTTTCCGGGATTTCGACCGCGGTCCCGGACTCTCCGAAGTCGGACGCGGACCCCGCGACGGGAGCCGCGATCTCGCGGTTTCGGGTGGGGGTGGGGGAGGGCGCGAAAAAAAATTTTTTTTTTTTTCCGGATTTCGACCGCGGTCCCGGACTCTCCGAAGTCGGACGCGGACCCCGCGACGGGAGCCGCGATATCGCGGTTTCGGGTGGGGGTGGGGGAGGGCGCGAAAAAAATTTTTTTTTTTCCGGGATTTCGACCGCGGTCCCGGACTCTCCGAAGTCGGACGCGGACCCCGCGACGGGAGCCGCGATCTCGCGGTTTCGGGTGGGGGTGGGGGAGGGCGCGAAAAAAAAAATTTTTTTTTTTCCGGATTTCGACCCCCGTCCCGGACTCTCCGAAGTCGGACGGGGGCCCCGCGACGGGAGCCGCGATATCGCGGTTTCGGGTGGGGGTGGGGGAGGGCGCGAAAAAAAATTTTTTTTTTTTTCCGGATTTCGACCGCCGTCCCGGACTCTCCGAATTTCGCTCAACCTCTCCCCTCACCCGCGCCTTGCCCCGAGTTCCGGGGCGAGCTGTGGGTGGGGGATGAAATGAATTTTTTTTTTCTTTTCTTTTACTTCATCTTTTATTTAAAATTTTCTTTTCCTTTTTTTTATTTATTTATTTATTTTTTTTTTTTTTCCAGTTAAACAGCAGCCCCGGAAAAAATGTCATTCATCCCCGAGAGAGATCTTTTTCGACGGCCAGAGCGGAAACGGGTGAGTCGAGAATTCGCGAGCGTGAAGAAACTGAACAGAAATTTGTACATGAAACAATAAACCAAAGCCAAAACCTAAACCTAAACCAAAACCGAAACCGGAAAAAAAAAAAAAAAATCCCAAAACCGGAAAAAAAAAAAAAATCAAAACCGAAAGTGAAAAAAAAAAAACCGAACTCAAAACCGAAACCGGAAAAAAAACCACACTTAGAAACAAAACCGGGAGAAAAAAAAAAAAAAAAAAAGAAAAAAAAAACCAAACTTAAAACCCAAACCGAAACCGGAAAAAAAAAAAACCAAAACCGGAAAAAAAAAACCAAAACTGAAAAAAAAAAACCAAACCCGGAAAAAAAAAACCCAAATTTAAACCCCAACCCGAACCCAAAAAAAAAAAATACCAAACCCGGAAAAAAAAAAAAATTTCAAACCCAAAAAAAAAAAAAACCCAAACTGGAAAAAAAAAACCCAAACCGGGAAAAAAAAACCCAACTTAAAACCCCAACCGAAACCCGAAAAAAAAAATTCCCAAACCGGGAAAAAAAAAAAAATTTAAAACCGAAAAAAAAAAAAAACCAAAACTGAAAAAAAAAACCAAAACCGGAAAAAAAAAAAACCAAAACTGGAAAAAAAAAAAATACCAAAACCGGAAAAAAAAAATACCAAAACCGGAAAAAAAAATACCAAAACCGGAAAAAAAAAATACCAAAACCAAAAAAAAAAATCGAACTCAAAACCAAAACCGAAACCGGAAAAAAAAAAAAAAAACCAAAACCGAAAAAAAAAACCAAACTTAAAAACACAACCGAAACCGGAAAGAAATAAAATTGAACTGAACATTAATCGAATCAAACGAATGAGAAATCGAATGCGGACGAATGTAATTGGACGAATGTGATCGAACGAATGTTTCGTCATTTTGTTTAGTGTTATCGGATTCGATTAAATTGAATTCAACGAAAAAAAAAAAAAAAATTTTTTTAAATTTAATTTTTAATTAATTGTTAATTTGGTTTTGGATTTCGATTTCAAATTTTTTTGTTTTTTGGATTTTTGATTTTGGATTCGGATTTTGGATTCCGATTTTAAATATCGATTTCGATTTCGATTCCGATTTCGATTTTAATTTTTGATTTCGGTTTTGATTTCGGATTCCGATTCCGATTTTAAATTCCGATTTCGATTTCGATTTTAATTTTTGATTTAGGTTTTGATTTTGGATTCGGATTCGGATTCCGATTTCAAATTTCGATTTCGATTTTAATTTTGCATTAGGATTTTGATTTTGTTTTTGGATTCCGATTCCGATTTTAAATTCCGATTTCGATTTTAATTTTTGATTTCGGTTTTGATTTTGGATTCCGATTTTAAATATCGATTTCGATTCCGGTTTCGATTTCGATTTTAATTTTTGATTTCGGTTTTGACTTTGATTTCGATTTTAATTTTTGATTTAGGTTTTGATTTTGGATTCGGATTCGGATTCCGATTTTAAATATCGATTTCGATTCCGATTTCGATTTTAATTTTTGATTTCGGTTTTGATTTTGATTTCGATTTTAATTTTTGATTTTGATTTTGTTTTTGGATTCCGATTCCGTTTCCGTTTCCGACTTCAAATTTTGATTTTGAAAATAAAAGCGGAAATGAAAAAGGATTGGAATTGAAATAACGGAAGTGATTTTTTTTTTATTTTCTATTTTAAATATTATCATTATTATTATTATTGTTATTAATTTCTAATGATATTTCATGTTTCTTTGTATCGTGTCCTTATTTATTTATTTATTTAATTTTCTTGATTTTTTTTTTTTTTTTTTTTTTTTAGTAAAATACCTCGTTTTTACGGAATGCCTCTTATTCGAATAAGGGGGAGGAGAAACAGGAGTGTACCGATCAAACGACGCACGCACGCAAGACGAGCAACAAGGGCACAATTGCACCGAGGGAACGAACACGAAGAAAAAAAAGCCCGGGGATCGAGACCGAGACCGAGAGCGTACGGTAAAAACTCGACGTGCGTCGAGATTCGATTAGTGCAACAGGGGCACAATTGCTCCGAGGGAACGAACACGAAGAAAAAAAGCCCGGGGATCGAGACCGAGACCGAGAGCGTACGGTAAAAACTCGACGTGCGTCGAGATTCGATTAGTGCAACAGGGGCACAATTGCATCGAGGGAACGAACACGAAGAAAAAAAAGCCCGGGGATCGAGACCGAGACCGAGAGCGTACGGTAAAAACTCGACGTGCGTCGAGATTCGATTAGTGCAACAGGAGCACAATTGCACCGAGGGAACGAACACGAAGAAAAAAAAAAAGCACGGGGATCGAGACCGAGAGCGTACGGTAAAAACTCGACGTGCGTCGAGATTCGATTAGTGCAACAGGGGCACAATTGCATCGAGGGAACGAACACGAAGAAAAAAAAGCCCGGGGATCGAGACCGAGACCGAGAGCGTGCGGTAAAAACTCGACGTGCGTCGAGATTCGATCAGTGCAACAGGGGCACAAGTGCACCGAGAGAAAAAGAATACTACGGGCAATTTTGCCTCGTGTCCTTTTTTTTTTGGGTATTTTTTTTAATTCGGGGTCCGTGCAATTTGGGTATTTTTTTATTTTGGGGTCGTGCAATTCGGGTATTTTTTTATTTTGGGGTCGTGCAAGTCCGGGTAAAAAAAAAAAAAAATAATAATATTACTAATATTAAAAAAAACCTATTTACGGTTCTGTTTTTCACTCGTGTCGTTTTATTTCGGGTATTTTTTTCAATTTGGGGCCCGTGCCATTCGGGGATTTTTTTCAGTTCGGGGCCGTGCATGTTCGGGTCTTCTTTTTTCGCATTAGGCTTTCCCTTTCGAAGCAGAGAGGGTGTGGAACTCAGCTGAAGCCACTATCCAACTAAAATTCCTGGAAGAAAGAACGTTCGCCGGTATCCGAACCTCATTTCAGTCTCAATTCCCTCCTTAGCCGTAGCCATCAAGTCACCATCCGAGAAAGATCCCAATAATTCCTCTATTTATCCTTTCTACCGTCAATTCCGATCTGTTACCATCGTTCCTCCTTCTTCCAGAGAGAGAGAAAGATGTCTTCGGTCGCGAATCCCATTAATCTATCATTTATTTTCATTTCACATCGTAGCTCCTCATTTTCCTTATTTGGATCAGGTTTCACCTTCTCCAACTATGGTCGGCGCATTCCCAATGCCTCGAAAGGGTTTCGGGTCACTTATTTTTTTGTTTCGATGAGCTGAAATCGAACTTTCGCTTCCAGGATTTGAACCCTCGATTTTCCATTCGGTGACTTTTGGGGACGATCATTCCCCTTCTCAGACTCCATTTGGTTATCTCGGGCTACCTCAAGGCATCCAAGTTGAAGATTTACCCCTAGCGAACACCTAATTAACGTGGGAAATTCAATCCCAGAATCCTCGCCCTTAAAACATCCTCCAAACTTAGCCTTCGAGTAGTTGGATTACAGTGGTACACAACTACTCCTTACTTTTGTTATGTTCAGGTTTCCAATTAAACCTAACACGAATTAAAAATGGTTCTATAAATCAAAAAAAAAAAAAATTTCTGATGTAATTAAAAATTTTTAATAAATAAAAAAAAAAATCATCATGTTTTATTTTTTTTTGGATATAATGATATTAAGATAACATCATTTATAACAATGACATTCTTATTTTTACACCTATTCATTTTATTACACCTCTGTTATTAATAATAACAATATTAAACATATTCTACGACAGATGACAAAATAGGTTCTGTGATCATTTTGTCTCTAGTGGCACGGTAAGCTTGGCGCTCCTTGTCAGGATATTTAGAAGGCAAATTTGGTGAATATAAATTTAGTTTTGCACGGTACCGAATCCCTGCTATATCGACTTCATAATTTCCAGATAAAACCCATTCGCTTGTGATTTTCTGTGGTTCTTGAAATTCATTTAAATTTTTAACAAAACCCAAGCAAACCTGAAATTGAAATGTTGAGATTTTTTATAAAACAAGTCAATTACACCTTTGAGAATATATGTGAAACAAAAATAAAAAATAAAACAAAGTTTTTTCAGTATTATTACTTGTTTTTTAAATGTGTATCCATAGCCAGTGGTTGTAGTAGCTCCAACGTATTTGCCATTTCTGTAAATGGGTTCTCCGCCCCAAGACCATAAATCTTTTTCATGATCGTGATCAGTAAGTATTAGTTGTACGTACATTCTTTTTACGCCATTTTCCCTTTGCCTTAACAATGCATCACGCCCAATGAAATCGACTCCTTTATCAAATTTTACTCTCCAAGTTCTCCCACATTCAAGGGGAGTTGTAGAAGTATCTAAATCCTGACCCCAAAAAGCAAAAAACTTTTCGATTCTCAAAGATCTCATTGCATAGTAACCGGCATGCTTTATTCCATATTTTTGTCCCGCATCGACTAAATGTTGGTAAACGTGTAAAGCGAATTCGTTGGGAATGTACAAGACAAATCCTAATTCGCCCGTGTGAGTGATATTAAGCGCTCGAATCCCGTTTGCCGATCCAATATCAATTTCCTAAACGGAATGAAATTTTTCCTATTGATATATATATTTCTTTACTCGAGAAACAACGGCAAATGCATATATATAATAGTTTATTAATTTTTTTTTTTTTTTTTTTATCAAAAATCTTTATAAAAACCTTAAAAGTAAAAAAAGGGAAAGCCTTAGATGAGAGATCGGCATCAGTTAATTCACGTAGTAAAGATTTCGTAAATGGTCCCATAACGCATATGGCCGTATACATTGAAGTTACATCTGACAAGTGAACGGATCCATCCTTTGGAATAAAACGATTGATCCAAACTTTGCATCGCGTTTGTTGTATCGTCGGAGCTATTAGAAAAAAACTAAAAAAAAAAAAAAAAAATAATCGAAAATTAATACTTTTAAATAAATAAAAAAACCACATATATGGTGCAAACAACAATCATCCTACTGATTTTCAGCCATTCTTATTAAACTGCAATCGTTTTCGTATCCCCCATGTACATTTTGCATACCCGTATGAATAATGCTTCCAATTTGCACGTCGACATCATTTGAACATAAAAACTGAAGCAAATCAACCACCTCTCTGCCTTTGGACTAAAAGAAAAAAAAAAGCACGTAAAAAAAACTATCCCGTCGTGATTAAAAGTGACGATTAATAATAATGATAATCAATATGAACGTACCCACATTTCTAATTTAGTGAATGACGAATAATCACTGAATCCTATCGACTCTCTGCAAGCATTGTATTCATCGGCAACGAAATCAAACCAATTTGGTTTTCCGAAAGTTCTGTTTTCTGCTATTTTGTAAACTTTGGATCCATCCGGTAAACGATCACTTTCGTGACTAGATTCAAAATGAGTCGGCCGTTCGTAACCCATGACTTGACCGAAAACAGCTCCCGCTTCTCTTAGCATGGGATAAATTGGAGACATTCTTAAATTACGTCCAGTCTTGTACTCGTGAAAGGGATAAATTAATCCGTGATGCATACCTACAATCAAATATCGTAAACCTGAATTTTTTAATCTAAAATTCACTTATTTTAATGACTAGAAATTTAAGTTATCATCGAAAAGTTCCGTGGGGTAAATAATAATCGAGAAAAAATTTTACATGGATCAAACAACAGTGAATAATGTGGTAATGTCAATCCTAATTTTGAGAAAAAGCATACCAGGAGTTTCTTTTACTCTTTCTCGTAAAAATCTAATATTGTTGTGTAATCCCAAAAATCGAGAAATATCCAATTCGTAGAGATCGTGGGAAGTGTATCCGTTTACAATCCAATCGGCGGTGACGCGACCAACGCCACCCGCAGCCGAAACACCGACAGCTTTCATTCCCGAAGCCACAAAATAATTTCGAACCTGAAAAAAAATTTTTTTTTTCTTTTAAAAAATTCCAAATTTAAAAAAAAAAAAAGAAAAAAAAAAAAAAAACTTATAAAAATCTGACTTCTGGAGCTTCTCCCAATATCCATTTGCAATCCGGAGAAAAACATTCAGGAACATTGCATAATTTTTCTAGCATTGCTTTTTCCAAAGTAGGCACTCTATGAATCATTTGTTGAAGTAAAAAATGAAATTGATCCCAATCTTCTGGTAAAACTCGCATTTCGGGGATTTCTAGAACGAAAAAAAAAATATATATATATATATATATATTTTTCGATATGTAAAAATTATAAATTGTTAAAAACGTTTTATGATATTTATCAAAATTAAACCTGGCAATATTCCATCTTCGAAAGCAGGTTTGGCTTCGGGTTCAAAACCACCGCACAAAAGCTTTCCGTGATATTCCCTGAAATAAATATGACCGTCCAAATCCCGGACAGCTGGCGTCATGGGATCCAGGTTATCAATTTTCTTAGTGTGAAGGTAGTAATGTTCGCAAGCGTGTATGGGAACTTTGACAACGGGATCGCTCATTTTACCAACTTCTCGAGCCCAAAATCCTCCGCAGTTTACAAAGTAATTACATTTTATTGTTCCGATGTTGGTTTCGACTCCAGTCACTCTTCCTTCCTCACAAATCACTTTGGTGACTGAAGTTTTTTCAAACACTTGAGTACCTTAAATAACCAATTAAAAACATGTGTGCGTGTAAAAAAAAATCTGCATAAAAACTAATGTAAATAAAAAAATGGTAATTTATGTTATAATTATGTAAAAATATAGTTTATAAAGTTTTTTTTTTTTTAATTTTAATAAGACTAATGTAGTAAAAATAATATAAAAAGACAAAATGTCATTCGTAATCATACTTATTATCAACGTATGAATCACAAGTAAAGGAAATAAAGGTAAAGCATTTTATTTTTTATTTTTCCATAACGGCCGTACGTAACGTTTTTTTTTTTTTTTTTTTTTTTTTTTTCCTCCCTAAAAGTAGAAAAAGAATAATTTCAAATATTACACACGGTTTTGACAATATATAAAATTCACATTTGTAATTTCTTTTTTTTTTTTTTATCAATACCAATTTTACATATTTTAATTAATGATGCTAATTTTGCGAATCGAACGAGGAAACGAGAAAGTTTACGTTTAAATGAATTTTTTTTTTTGAGATATGATAATTAATATTACTCAATGAAAATACTGTTACCCTTTTTTTTTGCACTTTCCAAATATGATTTACAAATTTCATGAGCATCCGCTACTCCATCTCCGGGTATGAATAATCCTCCATATAAATCATCCGTTTTAAGCAAAGGACATTTTTTTTTAATCTCGTCAGGAGTTATCAATTCGCATTCAATATTCCAGGACCTTGAATGCAATGATGTTGCGTCAAAAGTTACTACTACTACTACTACAAAAGATTTTCAAAAACACGAAAAAAATTTTTTTTTTTTTTTTTACTTTTTTTTTATTTTACCTATGCACCACTTACACGGCCTTTGCTTTCATCCTTTGAAAAACAGTCATCCTATCTTTCGTCCGTGCCAAACATAGACTCCCGCATTGTTTCCAACCAGTTTTTAGACCCTTGGCCTCCATGTCTTTGTATTGACGAATCGTTTCCTGCGTTAGCCTTACTTGAGATAATTTAGGTTTGAAACTACCTATTAAGCCGGAAGATATCCATGCAGCTGTTTTAGCACAACTGGAAAGGTGGCAAATTCATTTTATGCATTTTTTACAATGCAATATTTTAATATTGAGCATTTTTCATTCGAAAATTTTCCGCTTATGCGGAATTATAACTGAAAGTTATAAAATAATTTGTAATTTTCATTTATTGTTTTTTTTTATCTTTTGTCACCGAAAGCATTTTTAAAAATTTATTCTTAATAAAGTTTAGGAATTTATAATAAAAAACCAACAGCCAGGAGAATCGAGATTCACATTAATTTCACTGACTTGGAAAATAATAAATGAAAATTTGGTTTCAATATAAAGAAAAATTAAACATTTTACAAAAACCAATCTAGAATTTTTGTCAGTTATGTTTCAGTTGAATTGACAAAGAATTAAAAAATAAAATAATAATAGCTTGTTACTATTATATTATATATATGAAATCAAAAAAAAAAAAAAAAAAAAAAAAAATTTAATTTTAGTTAACTCGAGTTTAACTTACATTCCCTTTTCGAGAATTACAGTGTGCTCTCCCCATCCTAATTCGCATAGATGGTATGCAACAGCAGAACCTAAAACTCCTCCGCCACATATGACAACTCTTGCTTCCTCAGGTAATCTGACATAATCAAAACTTTTCTTGGAAGAGCAACATTTTTTATGTATATCAATTGGATAAATGTGATTAGCTTTTTTGCAACGATTGATCCCAGAGAAAATCATTTTTTTGCATGTGATGATCTTGATCGATATTTAATTGAGAAATTTTAAGAGTCTAAAAAAAAATGTCATTCACATTGCTTTCCATAATATCATCATTTTCCCAATTAATACTATTGTAATAGTGTATCAATATTATACTTTATCATATGATGATAGTTACTTTATGATATGATGAGTAGTTAAATTAGAGTAAACCAAACACTAAATTTTCTTTAAAAAAAAAAAAATTTAAATAATTATATAATTTGAGCTATTAAAAATTACAATTTGACTGAGCGCGCCATTTTGCAACATCATATCCGTGTGTGAAATTACTTTGACGATTTATAAACGACGACATTTGAACAATTAATGAATGATTTTTAATCTGAAACAAAAACGAAAAAGTTAAATAAAAACAAGAGCGATAAGTATCTCGCTATAATAATAAAACCTACAGTCGGCTCTCTCTTTCTTAATTTACCACGTTTATAATCACTTTTAAATAATAATATTTAATCACTATTAAATTTTTTATCATATATATGTATTTTTTTTTTTTTTTTTTTTTAAATCTTTCAAAGCAATGCGTCTTCCTGAATGTTTACAAAACGAATGATTATCGGACAGTTAGAAATTAAATATGGCCGCCTGACAGCGCGCATCAGTCACCGCGCAGGAATTATATTTAACGGGAGAAATGTCAGAGACACGTTCAAAATGTCGGAATTCGTTGAGGCTTGATAAATAAACTATATTGCTTATAGTGTTACTTAGCTTAGGGTGTGAAATAAATTAATGTACGTAATAAACGTTAAATTAAACCGGAACCGCCATCGAATAATTACATTTTTATCTGAGGTAAAACAAAATCTTTGACGCACGTCTGTGTTTTACGTGAAAAAAGACGCTGCTTTTATACGGGTGTGGTTTCCTATATTGCGATTTCATCTTAGATCGATATTTTCATTTTTAAACAAAATGCTCTGCCGTTGGTTCAAAACCATAAACGAAATAATCCAATTGATGCTTGTCTACATCGTTTTTTATTCGTTTAATTAATCGCACTCATTCATTTTTTTTACAAAACAGAAATCGTAAAGGTCGAATATAATTATTAAATAAACTTGAATCACTTTATTTGTTACAACAAAAAAATAATATACATATATTTATATAACCTATTTTTTTTTTTTTCTTTTCACAAGAAAAGCGGTTTGCTGTTATTGAAATAAAACTTAATTGTTCATCAAACGGCATGGTTTTTTTTGTTAGATATTTATATATTTTTTAAACTTAAAGCCAAAATAAATTTTTTTTTTTTTTTTTTTTCTAAATAGTTGACCACATTAAATATGATATATTATAAATATTTTAATGTCGACAGTAAAGTAGCATGTTTATTTTTTTATTTTTTTTTGTTTTTTTTTTTTTTTCTTTAATAAATTATTATCTCGTAGTTTTGGTAAATTAAAAATTTCAGAAATTTGTGTAGAATTTCACTGACACATTTTGATTTTATAAATACTTTTAATTGAAGTAAATTTTTTTTTTTTTAAAAAACTTTAAGCACTTTAATTTTTAATAATGCACAACAATTAGTCGAAAAAAAAAAAAAAACTGAAAAAAAAAGACATGTTCTAGAGAAGGAATTAAGATTTTTACATGCAAAATATGTTTCATCTTAATATTATTTAATTAATTAAATTTATATTTAATTTCAGGGTAAAGAAAAAATATAAAATGTCTGATCGAAGGAAAAACAAGGGAAAGGGCATTTATAGCAATGATCCTAATCAGCCCCAATCAGTTACGCAAGCATCTCAGCAGCTACAACAACCACAGCAAGTAACAATTCAACAAACTCAAACAGTTACAATTCAACATCCAAGAGTTATTTACGGAAAACAAATGCCTGTATCGGTTCAGACTCAACCCATTCCAGACCAGAATGTTCGAATAATTTATGCACAACAGCCTCCAATGCAAGTTCAAATGCAAGTTCAGGGAGATCCTAATGTTAGAACAGCATATGTTCTTTCTAATCAAGTGAGGGGGAAAATAAAAAATTAATTATTAAGTAATACCAACTCTCAGAGTAATTGAATTTTAAATGAAATTTTACGACTTTTAAAAAAATCTAGCACATCCCATTAAATGCATTACAAGTTCAAGAAGGAACCATGATAAGTAGAGCAGAACAAGTTGTTTGTGAAGTAGATCTTAGGCAATATCAACAAATGCAGGCAACTCAAGCTGCCGCTCAGCAACAACAACAACAACAGCAACAGCAACAGCAGCAGCAACAACAACAACAACAAACCAATGATGATCACATAAGAACAGCAGTAAAGTATCTTGATATAAATTACAATTCAATTTCCTTTGTTTATTTTTAATAATTTTTTCTCAATTAATCAAGCTAATTTCTCACAAGTGAATGCTGACATTTTATCTAAGTTTATTTGTTAATATTTTCTTCAGCACTCATCAATGCAAAGACAGATAAAATTTTGATTCCAATTTCATTTACTTCTCGCTTTTTTTTGTTGACTTTCATTGTTTGTCAATTATAATTGTTGAAATCATTTTCTTTTTTAAATTCTACAATTTGTCTTTTGCACAATAGACTTATTGCACGTTATTATGTATATATTTAAATACACGTGTTACTCTTGCTAAAGAATGAGTTAATTATAAAGTCTCATTCGATATGTCTGATAGGCATTTTGTTTGTTTGCTCGAGAGTAATAAATGCCAGTAAATAAAATTCAAAAATAATTATGTGAAATGACAAGGGTGTTTTCTTTTTGAATGTTTAACCCCAGGGTATGTTTAAGGAAGATTTTTAATTAAAATAATTAAACAAAATATCACATAAATATAAAAATTTCATTTCTGATGTTTTTTTCTGTTAAATAATAATCATTTACATTTATTTTACCTAGCATATTAAAGAAATGTAGTTTTTTAAATGTGATTATTGTGAATGATATTTTATGATTTTTTTTTTTTTTTTTTTTTTAACAGATAATGGCAACTCAATTTCAGCAGGGAACAGAAATACAACCGCAGCACGTCAATCAATCTCAACAGACTCAAACAATTAGTTTAGTGACTCCAAGAAAAAAAGAAAAAATATTATTACCATGTATGCATTGCAAAGATTCATTTAGAACAGAATGTCAATTACAGGTTAGGAATAATTATTTTTGTGATTGATTGTCATTTTTCATTCGTTTCAATATATATGTATGTATGTATGTGTGTGTGTGTGTGTATGTACACGCAAGTTTATATGATGATGCATTTTATTTCAGGCCCACATTAGAAATAAACACATCAAGCCATATAAATGTGACAATTGTTGGAAAGCATTCTCATTTGAATCTCAGTTAAAATTACACGTGACTACTCACACAGGTAAATCCCAAAGTATTATATTATTTAACGAGTTTACTTTTTTTAAAGTTTTCAGGTTGAATTTTCAATTATTTAATTTTCATATTGTTCGAGTCGTTTATATTCTGATGAGTATTAAAACAAATAAATTTTTTCTATTTTTGTTTTTCAACAGGTGAAAAGCCGTATAAATGTGACGTGTGTCCAAAAGCTTACGCTAGGAAAACAGCATTATTTAATCACGTAAGAGTTCACGCGAGAAAGAAATTTTTCAAATGTTGCAAATATTGCGGTAAAGGATTTAAAAACGAAGAAAAATTAGAAAAACACGAAAGGATGCATTCAATGGGAGATGAAAGAAAGTACGTCGCGTTAGAAATGTTTGTAGATAACAAATAAACGGGTGGAATTTTCCTATGATTAAATATTTCTGTGGGCCATGTCTATATATATATATATATATCAATTATGAGTTGATATCGTCGATTTAACGGGCTCGTAAAATTAAAAGCGTTTATAAGAAAAAAAAAAGAATAATGAATTTTGAAAATGCAAAAAAAAAAAAAAAAAAAACGCTTGAGAGTAAAAAAAGAAAGAAAAAAAGAAAATCCCCGCTTGCAATTACGGTGAAAATAAAAGCGAATTTTTTTTTTTTTTTTTTTGTCGTAACGTTTTTCAGGATTGAATATTTGCGACAAAATACAATAATGAAATTGAATTGAGAAAAGATGTTGTTGATGTTCGTTAAATTTGAACGCATCTTTCTTTCACGTCGGCGGAGATACATGGGGCGCACATACGCATACACAGTTATAAATGTGTATATACCTATATAACAAATACATATATATATATACATATGTATATGTAATGTTAGTGCGTGAATGTGTGAGTGTTTTTGTGTGTGTGTGTGGGTGCGTGTAAATATAAATGTGTGTAAAAATTGGGATTTATACCTTCAACGACTTAGAGTTTTTTTTTTTTTTTTTAATTATATTTTTATTTTATCTTTTACATTTTAAAATTTAATTTTTTTTTTTAACATTAAAACAAATGCTTCAGGTATTGAAGAAGAATAATAATAAAAAAGAAATTGATTTTTTTCTCTCTCTCTCTCTCTCTCTCTCTCTCGATATTTTAGAATAGTTTGACACTTAATGTTTTTAAATAATAACGATGAAAATATTTTCGGCCATAACTAAAAACGAAATTTCATTTACGAATAATAAATAATTAACAATAATAAAACGTTTCTCTCTCTTTTTTTTACGTTTTTTAAATTGGTTTGTTAAAATTTTAATTTTTTTTCTTTTAGTTTTTATTTTATTTGCTGTTTATCGCCAAGGTTGACAAAAAAAAAATATATATATCAATAAAAATTAATTATTTTTATTTTATTATCATTAAAATGCATTTTAATTAATCAATTTATTCTGTATTTATTAATTGATTGATTGATTGATTGATTGTTTATCATTATAATCAATCTTTTTTTTTTCTCCTCGACAAAATATATTATCTCTTTGATTAAAAGGAGGACCGCGAAACTATTGTCGCGAGTTTGTTCAAATGTTAGGAAAAAATGTAAAATTTATAAAAATCATCATTAATCATTTTTTTTTTTTTTTTTTTTTTTAATTACACGAAGTTATTTTTTTTTATTTTAAAGACAATAATTATACTTGCACATCATTTAAATCCCACACAAATAAATAAATGCCAATATATATATATATATATATATATATATATATATATATATTCATTTGCCTCCATTGTTTTTCCAAGCGTACGGAACTCTAAATGATCAAATGAATAAAAGCGTGGACCTAAACAATCCTCATCATCTCGCGTAAAATTTATTTTATCGCCTATAAATATAATTATATAATATAATTGACGAATATTTTATCCGATTAATAATATATTGTATATGTTGTTGAAATTTAATTTTGTACAGTCTAATTATATACCCCGATTATTTTTTAACGGATGAGTATAAGGGTTTTTCGTTTAAACCGGTAAAATTTTATTTGTTCTAAAATAACGTCAAATATTCAAAAAAAAATTCGATTCGATCGGTAAAAAACAGGCGTGTACGAGGTCTTTGTCTAAACGTTAATAAGATAATATTATTATTATTATTATTATTATTATTATTATTATTATTGCATTGTTAAGATCTCGGGGGGGGGGGGACGCTATACGGATAAACCAAGTGAAAAAAAAAGAGTTTTTCTCTCTCTCTCTCTCTTTCATACGGTATTCATACGGAATCCATCGTTTAAATAATTACTTATAATTCAATTGAAAACGAAGGGAAAAAAATCAATTTTCTGACGGTAATTTTGTGACGATAAAGATTTTTTTTTTTTTTTTTAAAAAGACATGATGTTGAGAAAAATCACCATGGAAACGAACCCAAGTAAACCGACCAATCCTGTCATCGGAAAACAAATTGTTTGTAAACACCACATGAAAGCATTTTAATTTAATCTGATTCAGGGATTTTTCATGGGAGGGGTTTAAGAGGACGACGTTTCGTTCCAAAGGCGGTCTACTCCATTCGTTACCATCGTTTAGTAATAATAATAATGATAATAATAATATAATTTTACACATACGTTCGTGTGGTTCTTCGGTTTATATCTCCATTTTAAATTTACATCATACAAACTCTAAAAAAAAAAAAAAAAAAACCTCAAACTCGAGAGAGAGAGAAAGCATAATATTTGTCGCGAAATTTTTCGGAAAAGAAAAATATATCATACATTAAATAATAAAATAATAATAATATAATAATAATAATAATAATAATAGTAATAATGTAATAATATGTAAAGTAATAAAGTAATAATGTAATATAGTAAATAAATTATAAGAAAAGATTTTAATCGAAATAACAGAGGAGGGGAAGGGCGCATGCGTATGTAATAAATATTTATTATAAATTCACGTTCGTCACATATATATATATATATTTATATAAAAAAACTAAAAACAAAATTAAGAGAGAGAGAGAGAGAGAGAGAGAGAGAGACTTAAAGGTTACATTTTGGAAAATTTTCAAACGTATTGCGAGAGACAATTACGATTCACATACATGTTTTTTCCTTTCATTATCATCATCATCATCATCATTATTATTACTATTATGTATTCTTTTTTTTTTTAATTAACGCTCCACAATAATATTTGATTCATTTGTAAAAATCATTAAATAAAAAAAAAACTTTAATAAGAAAAAAAATATGTGTGTGCGTGTGTGTGTTTAACCTTTATTTTGATACTGGTGGTGGTGTTGATAACTTTAAAATTTTTCGAAGCTCTGGTATATTGATTGTTTTTTTTTTTTTTTTTTTTTTTTTTTTTAAACGTTCCCAGAGTTTCCCGGTGTTTTCTTAAAAGAGAGACGTTCGATAAAAATTATTTTTTGCATCTCTCTCTCTCTCTCTCTTTCTCTCTTTCTTTTTCTCTTTATCGGCGGCCGGCGTGAAATTCTCTAATGTAATCAAAGGAAAAAGAATCGATATCAATTAATTATTATAAATTATTGTAAATAAATGTATTTTACGTTTCAACCAATAATTATAATGCATTCGATAGAATAATAATAATAATAATCCATTTCATTATTGATTTAAATAAATTTTAATTTATTATTTTTAAATTTTGAGTCGTGGGGCGGGGAGGGAAGGGGGGAAGTATTTATGTGTTTGTTGGTTAAAAAAAAAAAAAAAAAAATTTAGATGGTTTACCCATGGTTGACACCCGAAAATCGAGGTCATACATTTAATAGTAATAATAATAATACAATTAGAAAATTTTCATCTCAAAAACTAAACTGTTCTTAATCTCCTACAACTCCTCCCCTCCCCCCCCCTTCGCCCATGCTCCAGCTATTATTCCGTAATAATCCCTTCCATAAATTTTCTTCTCTTTCTCTTTTTTCCGCCTTCATTAGCATCCCTCTCTCAATCGATTTTTAAGCTCCTCCCACTTATTTTATCCCACCTAATTTTATTTTTTTTTTTCGTTTATCTACCAGTAAGCGGTTGCCTGTATTCGGTGTCGTTGTATGTGCACGGGGTGAAAAAAACATAAAAAAAAAAAAAAAAAACAGACAAAACAGGAAAAAAAAACAAAAATGCGTATACGGAAGTGAAATAACGTAATTATCCGCATTGCAGAAAAATAAAATCAAAAGTTTTAATTTTCCTTTATTTTTCTCTGATTACGTATATAATCATCATCATCATCATCATTATTGTTTATGTTTCAAATTTATTATTATTATTATTATTATTATTTTTATTACGCGTAGGGACATAAGTGAATATTTGCGTACGCTATCGTGTACGCACGAAAACACATACACACACGCGCGCGCGCGCGCACACGCACGCGTTTAAAAAAAACTATATGTTAAGTGATGAAAAATTCGTTTGTGATTTTTTTTTTTTTTATTTAAAAAAGAAGAAATTTATAAAATTAACAAAAAAAACAACAAGTGGTGTCATCAAATTATTATTTATATTAAAATAAACTAGTTGTCATTAATCGAACAAAACCGTTCAATCATTCAAATTTATTATTTTAATGAAAATATAAATGCGACCGTGAATACGTATAATATTATTATTATTATTATTATTATTATTATTATTATTATTGTTCCACCGCCGTTTTGTTTAATTAAATATTAATTCAGTGCACGATTATTCTCGGGGTTTTTATTAATAAGTGAAATTTTCAGTGGTTTTCAAGTTTTCTTTTTTTTTTAAGCATAAATTGTTGACGACGACTCTTAGTACTACCATATTATTTTACTTTTCATCCTCTAAAAATTTTCTTTATTTATGTTTTTTATAAACAAAAATAAGGAGGTCAGATTTTTCTCGTTGTCGTCGTTGTTTTTGTTGTTGTTGTCGCTGTTGTTTTTGTTGTTATTAACGTCGTCGTCATCGTCATCGTTTCATACCTATTCAAACACGTAAAAAAAAAAAAAAAAAAAAAAAAATGAAGAAAAAAAATTTTAAAAAACTAAAAATAAATATTTAAGAATTAACCGTGAAATGTTTTACTCGCGTTAAGTGATTTTCAAATCATGATGCCATTAGCGCCGATTCCAATGATGTCTGTTCCTACAAAGCCTAAAATTGGTTTCTCCATCGACTCGATCGTCGGCGGAACTGGAAGCAATAGGATTCAATATTCCATTAATAACAAAACGGATAGGAATCACGATAAAACAATCGTGGACAATTGTAAAATTCAAACGTCGAAATCTTCCACGTTCCCAAACGACGAACCCGAAGACGAAGAAGATGACGAAGAAGACGAAATAATTAATCCGGGGAGTCCGTCGAGCGACGTATCGAATAAATTCGAAAGCAGATCGCCTGCGGATTTGCGTTACAACGGAAACAGGACTCCTATAGACGCGAGCCCCACGAATTTAATAATAAAAAACAATTCGGCGTTTCGTAGCGGATCTCCGTTTCCCACCGAAGGAAAGATATCTTCATATCGTTATCCTAAAACCGCGTCCCCTCACCGATCGACCGATCAAGATATATCTAAATTTGAAAGTTCCATTCATTCGAACAGTCCTAGAAGTTCGATAAGTCCCGCGAGTGGAGAAAGAACTAGTTTAAGTCCGAAAGCCTCATTGATAAAGCCCTCGGTGTTGACACCGGCCAACGTTGTGCCGTTCGGAAGCGAAATGAACGCAGCAGCAGCTCTCAAAGGGATCTACCTGCCTACGGATCCGGTCATGCACGGAGTGGGTCACCCGAGTCATCACCATCATCCTCATCCGTTGGCACTGGCAGCCGCAGCTCAGCATTTTCAAGGTAAAACTCAAAAAATACACTCACACACAAACACACATATATATATTTCGTTTTCGTCTTAAGAAAGAATCTTATTGAGTAAAAAGCCGGGAATGTAGCGGAAGAGATTTTTTATTTATTTTATTTTTTTTTGTTACAACCAGCTGCAGGTTTGGCCGCGGCAATAGCACAACATCAACAGCAGCCGGGAGGTTTTCTATCTTCGGGTCCGCCAAGCCACTTGCCCCCGGGTCATCCGGGACATCACGGACCGCAAATACCACCGCGAGACACGTATCCCTTATATCCGTGGCTATTATCCAGGCACGGAAGGATATTTTCGCATAGATTTCCGGGAGGTAAGCATTATCATCTCAATTTAAATTCATTAAATAAATATTAATGGTAATGATGCGTAAAAATGGCCAACGATTTTTATTTAATGTATGAGAATATAATTAGATGATAAAAAATTTCCACTTTGACAAGCGTTTCGATTCTTAATAAATTTTATATAAAAACTATAGAAAAAAAATAAAATTAAAAAATCAGGTATGAAAATTATTATTATTTTTTCACTTACAGAAAAATGACAAAAAAAAAAGAAGAACGTAGAAATTAAGCGTTAAAAAACAAATAATGATTTGAAATTTTTTTTTTTTTTCATTTCTAGACAATGAAAAAATTAAAAGAAAATATTTTTGTTTAATTAAAAAAAATTATATATATATAAAGAAAAAGGGGGAGAAAAAAAAAGGTATTGAATAAGGGCCTTCGTACCAGGTATTAATTGCCTTATTTTTACGGTTCCCGCCCTATTAAATAACCCTCCGGCTCACGTACGAGTTTGTTTTTTTTTTTTTTTTTTTTTTTTTTTTTTACGTAAAAACGTGAATGACGTATATATATAAGGTTATCGGTTTTTTGATTAAAAATAAATTATACACCTAATTTAGGATGTTTTTTTTTTCACGTTAAATTCAAATAATTAATAATTATTAGTAAATATTTAAACCCACGTTAAAAAACATATTTTATAAAATATATAGAAAGATAATAATGATAATAATAACTATAAAATTAGTTGTTGATTGGGAGAACGAACCGACATGAAAAT
The DNA here is from genome assembly GCF_000006295.1 of Pediculus humanus corporis. Classification (NCBI taxonomy): domain Eukaryota; kingdom Metazoa; phylum Arthropoda; class Insecta; order Psocodea; family Pediculidae; genus Pediculus; species Pediculus humanus. The sequence goes on along the minus strand of NW_002987170.1, from coordinate 235,509 downwards.
GAATATATATATATGTATGTAAATAAAACTCTAACTATTTATTATTATTATTATTTGTATTGTCAAAATAATAATAAAAAATTTTAACCGTTTCTAAATTCTCGCGTTTTCTGTTATTAAAAAATTTAAAATTTGTTTTTTTTGTTTCCGCTGTTGTTTTCCAAAAACAAATTATATATATATATATATATATATATATATATATTAACTAATCGGGATGTCGTTTTTTAAATTATAATAATTAATTATAATAATAATAATAATAATAATAATAGTTATTAAATGCGAGAATTTTAAAAAATTAAAATTAACGTGTTTTTTAAAAATTTAAAATCTGTTGGCCGTGACCGTTAATCTCTCATTGAAATGTTACGAAATTTCTTTTTTTTTTCTTTTTTTATCGCAACCGTCACTGACTGATTCATTATCCGTTTATATATTTTCTCTTTGCATTTTTTTTTTTTTTTTTTTTTTTTACAAAATTAATCAAAACAATATTTTACGATTATTAATTATTATAATTATGGGTTGTCAAATTTTAAAAACTTTGATAGAAATTTTTTTTTTTTCTTAAATCATTGTAATCATTACCCCCGACAATCCGGTAATAATTTAAAAAAAAAAAAACAATGAGCGTTAAATAATTGTTTTGAAATCATCATTATGGCTCTCACTTAACAATTTTCGGACATAACATAATTATTATAATTTTACCCGGTCAGAATGAATGTTTTAATGCACGAATGGTATACATATATATGTATGTATTAGTAAAAAATTAAAATGGTTCTCCTTGTTACATTTTTTAGTGATGATAAAAAAAAAAAACATAATAAAATAATTGGAACGAGTTAAAATTAATTTACGTTGAAAAAAAAAAAAAACTCGTTGGGGCGATTGAATCAGAAAAAAAAAAAAAAAAAATGATAATTTTAATGTTATACACCAATACGAACGATAACTTCCACGATAAGTGATCATTAGTGGCCTTTGGGACTAAAGTTCAAAAATTCAAAAAACATTAGAGCAAAGGATTTAAAAAATCATGTATATTAATATATATAGAATACTTGATACGTAACGTAATATTTTAAACATTGCGTCGTAGCATCGTGTTTATTTATTTATTTTTTTTTTTGGCGAAATAAATAATAATGATTCCTACATGTTTTTTTTTTTTTTTTTTCTCGAGTCTGAATCAAATATGTATGTACACAGGAAGAGGAAGGATGTGCTCGTTATGATTATTATTTATCGCAATCATAACATATTCAAAATTTTACTCTTATCACTCGTACGATTTTTTAAACGAAAACCTATTTTTCTTTTCTTTTTTTGTTTAAATTATTAAAAAAAAAACCTAAAAAATTTTCATTTCATTCGTTTTTATTTAATTATAATTTGTTGTATTTTTTTTCACTTAACCTTTTTATTTCTGCACCCCCTCCTCCTTTTCTTCCTTCCTTTCTTTCTTTTTAATAACGAAAGATTTAAAATTAAAAGCCCATCATCATCATCATCATCACATATAATTTCTTAAAACTATAATATACATATAAAATTTCGTTTTTTTATTTTTGTGTGCAATAAAATTCTACGGGAATCTTAAACCAATGATGACGATAAACATTAAAATATAATAATAATAATAATAATAATAATAATAAAAAAGAAAATGGAATTTCACAAGATGGGTTATGGCTGCGGTAAAAGCTCATTAACGCCCGCACGCGCACTCTCTCATTTATACACCCATTCGTAAAAAAACGAAATAATAATAATACTTATTATTATTTAATTTTCCAGGTCCGGATATTCCTGGTTTTCTCCTGCAGCCTTTTAGAAAGCCAAAGAGAATACGAACGGCGTTTAGTCCGAGTCAATTGTTGAAATTAGAACACGCATTTGAAAAAAATCATTACGTTGTAGGAGCCGAAAGGAAGCAATTAGCTCAATCTCTCAGTTTGACAGAAACTCAGGTGAGATTACAAAGACATTTTTTTTCTATTATTATTATTATTATTATTACAATCGATAATATCAATTTGATGTCGAAAAAAAATAATTAATAATATTCTTTTTAAAAATAATTTCCGTTTAAGAAAAATAATAATTTGAACGTTTTTTATCTAAATTTTTTAAACAGGAAAAACAAGAGAATGTCATTTGAAATAAACAATGGTCCAAAATTAACAATTATAAATAATTTAGTATTTCTAAATATTTAAAAAAAAAATTTTTTTTTTTGTTGCCTTTTAATATAGTTTTCCTAGGACGGAAATTATTTTTTATGCGTGACACCTAATTATTACATTTTACACAAATTTTGCAAAATTTTTTTTTCAATTAAAATCGATTTTCCCCTTTGCGTGTTACGTTTTTCCTTTCGTTTTTTTTTGTTGTTGTTGTTAATGGGTTTCTATCGCATTTACACGAAAATTTCATTTAAATTAAATCGTTTAAATCATTCTAAATTATGTCTTTTCACTTAATTAAAACTCGATAATTTTAACGTTTTCCGTGTAATAAAATAAATAAATAATGAAAAGACGATGAATGTGACGCGAGGTTTTTTTTAAACATTTTTCCATGATTTGTTTCAAACTAAAAATATCATTCGTAAAAATATTATTCATTTATAAATGTCCTAGTATTTCGCTAATGATAATAATAATAATAATAATAATAATAAATTATTTGAAATTTACACGGTTTTCGTAGTTGTCGCGAAAAAAAAAAACGTTAAAAGTTACCCTTAATAATTTCTTTATAAAAATTAAATGTCGATTATTAAAATTATTTTATCCAATCACGTCGTCGTAATGGCTCGGTATTTATTTAATAATAATAAAAAAAAAGTTTAATTGTAAATAAATTAATTTGATATTTAAAATCTAATGCGTACAAAATATTATTCAAAGGAAAAACTAAATGGTCCGTGTAATTTAAAAAAAAAAAAAAAAAGGAAAATACATTTTACTTCGTGAATCAGGAAGCGGAACTTGATAATAAAAAAACGGATGACATTGGCAGAAAAATCTTTTCTTTCTTTCTTTCTTTCTTTTTTTTTTTTTTTTTTTATTGTGCTGGAGAGTTTCGTAAAGAATATTTTAAATTAAAAAATATTATTTTGTTAAAGTGAGAGTAAATAAAAAAAAGAAAAAACGAGTCTAAAGGTTATTATTATTTGATTCAAATTGATTTTTTCAATAATTATTTAATTAATAGTTTTTATTGTTATTGTGAGACGCAATAATTCGATAGAGAGAGAGAGAGAGAAAGAGAGAGAGAAATGTGATTACATTAAGGTAGATTTAAGCGCGGGATATGTATGATAAATGAAAAAAAAACTTTACAGAAAAACGAGAAAATAAAACAAAGACTTTTCTTTTTTTTGTGATGTTGTAAAACGATTAAGGTAAAAAAACGAAAAAAAACGAAAAAGATGGATCGAAGAGGAGTAAAAAAATTTAAACGCAGTGGTTGATCTACTCGTCCTGGATAAGTGTCACGTTTTTCATTTAAAAAAGAGATTTTCTCGCTTTTCAATGGCTGAACCCGGACAAAAACTTGCCTCTTATTATGAAATCTAACCGTTGATTTGAGGATTATAAATTTAATTGTGTTTGTCGATTGTTTTTCAATTGAACCATTTTTAAAAAGGAAGGGGGAAAGAGAGAGAGAGAGAGAGGAGGGGGGAAACTTTTTTCAATATTATTATGTTTTTTTTTTTTTTTTTTTTCAAATATTTTTATTATTAATTATTATTAAAATATTAAATCACACAATACGCACGCGAAAAAGTTCAAATATTTATAAAAAATAAAATTAAATGTTTAACGTTTGAATTATCGATTTATAATAAGTAACGTTTTGCGTTATCATAGAGATTTTTTTTTTTTTTTTGGGGGGAGGGAATGTTTTGTCAAAATGGAAAAATGTTTTAACCTGTGTACGCAAAATCAGAAAAAAAAACGATGAAAATTTTAGATAGTGAACGAGAAGAAAATTTTTATTCTAAATTTCGTGAACGCTTCCGCGTCATCTTTTTCGTTTTTATTTTTTTCCCCGTGGCTTTTTTTTTTTTACATTTCCCCCTCCCCCTTCCTATTTTTTTTTTTTTTAGAGCTTTTTTATTTTTTATTTTTGTATTTCTTGTCGTAGTTGAAGCTTCCGCCGAATGGAAGGGATTTTCTCAAAAGGGAAGTCGTCTGCTTTTCCCAGTTTTATTAAGAAAGACTCGCGCGCATGAACCTCTCTACGCCACGCTACCCTTTATTTACAAACCATTAAACATGGGGACCGAAATCCATCTTATCGACGCAATTTTTCTAAATTCAAATTTTATACATTATTGGAATTTTTATTTATTTATTTATCACTTCCTTGCCTTAACCTCCGGTTAAATTTTATTTTTTTTTATTATATTCATCGATGATTAAAATTAAACTTTATTAGTTTTGACTTTTTTAATTCAATTTTTCTCTCTTTTTCTCTCTGTCGTATAAGAAAGAAATTTGATAAAATAAAAATAAAAAATTTTTTTAAACAGGTTCACCTTTAAAAAGCAAAAAATAACCGTTGCTTCCGTTCGATGAAACAATTACGATTATTAAATTTTACAAAATAAAAATAAAAATTATTAATTAATTTGTTTGTTTGTTTTTTTCTCTTTCTTCTAATAAGGTGAAAGTATGGTTTCAAAATCGCAGGACCAAACATAAAAGAATGCAACAGGAAGAAGAAGCCAAAGCCCAACAGCAATCGTCTTCGACTGGAAGTTCTAAAAATTCCCATCACGTCAACAAATGGAAAGTTGAAACTCAAAACAGCTCCCAATCGACTACAGCATCCGATGGAACCCAATACATAGAATACGACGAAGACGAAATCGGATCTTCTGGAGAAGAAGCGTGATTCCGAGGACTTTTGAAAAACGAATTATTTATTATTATTATTATTATTATTATTATTATTATTTCGAGTCCCGGATAAACTCATTTTTTTTTATCTAGTCATTCAAAATACCCATAATACTTTTAAGAAAAAAAAAACAAAAAAACAAAAAGAAAAAAATAATTTTTTTTTTTTTTATAAACCTGTGATTTAATTTTTCCACGTGACTTACTATTATTATTATTATTATTATTATTATTTAAAAACAAAAACGACTTTACATGTACAAAAATATTAAATAGCCCCTCCCCTCTCCCCACACACAAACACACCGCAATAACTAAAAAAAAAAAAAAAAAAAAAAAGAAAAAGAAGAAGCAAAAAAGCTCATGTTCAAATTCGTTTTATTTTTAAATAAACTGTACAAATTCTTACTAAAATGAAAAAAAAAAAAAAAAAAAATCTGTTTTCCTTTTTTCTTTATGTAAACCACTCGCCACCCATCACCGGCCTCCCTCGCACTTTTTTTTTTCTTTTTTCGCTCCTCTTTCTCCTCTACTTTCTCAAATGTTATTACCATTCATCTGTTGGTAGGTTGTGCGTAACAAACAAAGGAATATTATATGACGATTATGATGATAATAATAATAATAAAAAATTTAACCATCGTATCGTATATTGCAGCATCAAGCTCGATTAGTATTTGGATGGGCGACCGCCGCTTGAGACCATCTCGCGCCTTTGATTTTACTAAGAACAAAAAAAAAAAAAAAAAAAAAAAAAAAGACGGAACTAGAAAAATTCTCTTGTTCTTTTATCGACTTCGTATTGATCCTGGTTACTTCATAGATCCTGTTGTCACCGGACGAGCCCGATCCAAGAGATATATACTCGTTTCCGTAGAATAAGATGGACTCAGAGGAAGGAATAGGTGGTGTTAGCCTATTTAAGCACGTAACATCCCTGGTTTTCCGACATTTATTCTAAAAAGGATCGGGTAGTGGTAGGCCTGGAATAAATGAGAGGGGAAAACTCCGACAATCACATGACGAGTTATCGTGATAAAAAAAAAATAATAATAATAATACACGCAAATACGGAAAATATTTCTAGACTTTTCTGTTTTTTTCTATGGGCGGACGGACGGACGGACGGACGATCGGAAGAATTAAAACGAACGGATTTAAACGAGAGACATTACGCGACACGCACCTACTCACGAAACTCTTGTTGTTGTTTTTGTTGTTAAATAATTATTATTATTACAAGGTAATTATTAACCTTCTTCAGGGATCCGATGCCTCCAATAAACGTTTTTAATTTTTTTTTTTTTTTTATTATTCAAAAACAATAAAAATAATAATTAAAAAATATTTTTTTTTTTTTTACATAAATAAAAACTGATGAATCTTTTTAATTACACAAAAATTATACTAAAGTTCCATAAAAAAAAAAAAAGGAAAAGAAATCGGTAAATAAATACGTTGAACACGTCGTGAAAAAAAAAAAAATAATAATAATAATAATTCACGATCGAAATCACGATCAATTAATTAAATAAAAATTCAAATACGAAAAGTGTAGTAATCTTTTTCTGAATCATGTTAGAGTTACTGACGGATGATGTTAAACCATAATTAACGAGACAAATGATAAATTGAACAACAACAACAACATCAACAACAGGGTTCCCTCAATCAAATCCCAAAGTCAAATTATATACTTTTTTCTTTCTTTTTACTTTTTTATGTTTTATGTTTACCAAGTTCAACCATTCGAACGGGTGAGGTTAACTGGAAAGCGAAACTCTTTTTTTTAACAAAAACCATCGAATAAAATGAAACTTTTAATTTTTGTTTTCTCTCTCTCTCTCTCTCTCTTTCTCTTTAGGTTTTATTATTTTCAAATTGTTTAGTAGAATTTTTCCCCTTGTCTCCTATTTTACGGCGGCGACCCGTTAATAACTATTCTTTTTCTTCTAAATTTAATTTAAGTTGCCACCGTATTTGAAAAAATAAATAAATAATAATAATTATTATTTTTTTATTTTGCGCGTAAATTTAATGCAAGAAACGTTTTCCGTTACATTTTTACGATTTATTCAATGCGAATAAGTAATCGTGAAAAAAAAAAAAAACTGATATCGATATAAAATAATTGATCATTATAAAAATTGATCAGAAAATTTTCAACCAGAAAATTGATGGTCAAAAATAAAATGATCAATGACTGTAATTTTAAAAAGAGAGAAAGAGAGAGAGAGACAGAGAGGCCGGGGGGGGGGGGGGGCGAAAAAAAGGTAATAATAAAATAACGAGAAAATTCACGTGAGACTAAATGAAGAAAATGGCATCGAATGCCGAGTGAAAATAAACATATGCGCGCGTGCGTTTGCAAAATTTTCAGAAAATCCAAATTTGAGAAAAAAAAAAAAAAACCCAATCAACTATTCAAATTTATCCAGGTTTAAATATTTTTTGTCTTTTTTTTTTTTCGGATAATAATTTTATTCTTTTTTTGTTAAACTACGTCAACTACGGTAGAATGCTAATTTGATTCATATTATTATTTCTGTGTTCACTCGTCGACAAAATTTATTTTTCATTCAATTACATAAAAACAAGAAGAAGAAAAAGGAGAAGAATAGTTCTCCGGGCTAGAACGCAGTCTGTATTTCCAAAAAAAAAAAAAAAAATCTCGTTATAATATAGCATTAAACAATTTAACGAGCATTAATAATGGGAATTTCAAACGGTCACGACAGTGCTGCGCATATTTACGAGTTGTATGAGCGTTTTAACGTTAGAAATGAGTTATAATTAGCAGTTTGGACGTTTAAAACGTGTTTGTTTATTTATTATATGATTGTCAACATGTTTCCGAACATGTTTCTATAACACTCCTTTCGTCTCTTTCTCACACACACACACACTCGGTATTCGGGACGGACATGGTTTTCAGCATTAATGTGCTTCTTCTTGCCTTCAGTAAACATGAAAAAGCGGTACCATTTAATTCATAAAGCATGTAATCAGTTCGTGTTGCTGGCAGCTTTTATTTAAATGTTATCCTTTTATTTATTACCTTACCTTCAAAAATTTAATAAGAATGTATATACACACACGCACGCACTCGCACACATATACGTATATATATATATATAAAAATAATTGGCCAATTATTTATTTATTTATTTATTTTTTTTTTCGCTTTTTCGTTACTTGTTAAATTTCTTTAGATTCAGTCATGATGTCAAACGAAAAAAAAAAAAAAAAAAAAACATTGAAAATTATTTTTTAATGTAAATATATTTCACCTGAGAGGACAATTAAAATCAACGTTTATTACGTGGGTAAATGCATTCAAATAACCCATTATGCATTATTATTATTATTATTATTATTAATTACACCTTTGAAAATTTTCAATAAAAAAAAAAAAAACACATGTGGAAGAAAGGAGTAGGTAGTGAGGTAAGGAATGAGGAAAAATTAAACATTTTTTTTTATAAAGAGAAAATTATTAATCCTACTCTATATAATGACTACAATTGGAATAAATTTTTTATTTTTTCAATCATTTCAGGTGAATCAAACGTGATAAGGATTATTTAAATCAGTGAAAGGTCATAAAAGAAAAAACGTTGGTAATAAATCCATTTGAAATAATATTCAATGAAAATTTTAACTTTTTTTTTTTTTCAGGCATTCATTTTTTCATTTGATTATTGTTGTTTGGGCGTTTTTTTTGTTGCAGAGTAAAGTAAACAAAATAAATTTTCTTTTTAAAAAAAAAAAAAAAAACATAAAATGTGTGAGATTACATACCCCTGATGTTTCTGGCTCTTCCCCAATAATAAAAAAATTTTTTTATTTTTTATTTTTATGAATTCAATAATGCACATCAAATATCATCAAAAATCGTGGAATAATAATGAATAAAAATTTCTTTTTTTTTTTTGTTTTATTATAAAGATATTATTTTAAATACTACTATAAATATATATAATAAAACGGGAAAAGATTGATTTTCATTCTATTTTTTTAATTTTTTAAAACGGACATTAGTGCGCGCGTTAAAAATTTTTAATTTGTCAATTTAAAATTTATAAAATAAATTTCGATGCGACCTTTTATATAAAGTACGTAAAGTTTACGTGATTCATCAAAATCATTTAAAAAAATAAAATACATAAATATATCACGTGAATAAACGTTTTTTTTATAAAGAAAATCGAACGTCATCGAATAAATAACAAAAAATGTGGTTTTTTTTTTTTTTTTTTTAAATCAACAACCAGTCGCTAGTCGGCTTGAAAATTAATAAATGATACCTAAGATATTATTAAATTAAAATCTAATGAAAGACTAAGAGTAAGAATAAAAAAAAAATTTGTTTTTGTTATTTAAATGATCAATAATTTTATTTTTATTAGACGTTCGTACAACCGCAACCGTTCGACACACGAACAAATAAATAAACATTTTTCGTTTTTTTTTTTTTTTTTTTTTTTTTTTTTAAAAAAAAATAGGGGGGCCCGAGGCGAGGGGGAAAAAGGAGAAAAAAAATTTTTTTTAAAAATAATCCCCCCACAAAAATCTTTTTCGGGAATTTAAAAAAAAAATTAAATTAATTTTAAAAAAAAAAAAAAAAAAAAAATATCGAAAAAAAAAAACCCACCCTTCCCCCCTCCCCCCCCCTCCCCCTCCCCCTCTTATACCCTCTTTAAGAAGAAGAAGAAGAAAATTTAACACCTAATAATTAGAAAGAAAAGTATATATTGGTGCATAAACGACTTTACTAGAAAAAACCTGCCATATATAACAAACAATAAACTTGACAAGAGTTACGAAAACAAACGAAGTTATAAATCAAAACTCTTTGAGGAAACGCCCAGAACAAAGTGGAAGAATGTTAATCAGGAGAAAATGCGCTTAATTATACGGGTTAATCATATTTACTCTTATTTATATGTTTAATAACCATGAACACGCCTTCGTATCCGTTAATCTATTCAAAATGTCAAAATTTTTTGCTTCATTACAAACAAGTTTTTCTTTTTATTTTCGTTTTCTCTTTTTTTTTTTGGTTAAAATAAAAGGAAGGTTTTTTTTTAAGAATAAACGGTTTAATAAAAACAAACAAGCAAACACCTTTTGTTTGTACGTGAACGTTTTCCATCCATCGTCTTCCTAATGACTAAAAGTATATGATTACGTTATTATTTTTTTTTAGTTATGTAGTCGTTTTTTCTTAACATAATTACAATTTTAAATTAGGATGAAACTAATAATCAATTATTAAATTTTTTTAATTTTATATTTTCGATTAAAAAATATTCGTAGTTAAAAATAATAATCGAAAACAAAAACTCACTCTAAATATAATAATTTTTTTTTTTTTTGTTACCCGAAATCGATTTTTCCATAAAAATAGTTCAGGAATTTTTCTATTTTTTTTTTTTTTTCTCTTTCGCATGAAGATCGTTTTAACTTAATTAAAAATATTTTATTATCATCATTATAATTAATTATTTTTATTTATTAATTATGATTGATGATTAGATTGTTTATAACCTTCTTTGACTGGAAACAAAAAAAAAAATTTTTTTTTTTTTTCACGATGCTTTTATTATTTTAATAAAATGTTAGTTTTTCATTGTTGCCACAAATAAAGAGATCACTTTTTTTTTTTCTTTCTTTTTTTCTTTTCTTTTTTTTTTTTTTTTTAAAAAAAAAAAAAGAAAAAATTTAGGCGGAGCGTGAAACGCATCACGTTCGCTGCCAACCTCCATATAAAATAATTACATAAATATATTTACTAACAAGGTTGGTATCTTTGATATAAGAAACAACAAACAACAACCAACAACTGTGGTATTTAATAATAATAATAATAAAAATGTATACATATATATATATATATATATATATATATATATATATATATATATATATATGCGTGTGCGTCTGTTTGTATATGTACACACACACACACGCACGTAATGATGACTATGATGGCGATGATGATAATGATGATGATGATGATGATGATGATGATAATAATCGTACGCTAATTTACTAAACAATAAAAGCAACAAATTAACCGAGTAATTGCCGAAGGAATGCTTAGCATGCGAAGGAGTCCGTATCAGCCTAGTTTAAGGCCTTATAAAAAAAAAACAAAAAAATTGAATTTGGTTATACGTGGTAAATATCTGGAGGGAAAACTCAAAGGAAAAAAAAAAATTCATTCGACGATTTGTTGATGTGGGTTATTTTTTCATTTAGTTTTTTTTTTTTTTTTTAGTAAAAAAGCTAAGCAGGGATTAAATAATTTTAAACACTATTTCTACATATCCATGCTAAGTTAAAAAAAAAATATTAAAAAACGAGTCTTAACAAGTCGGATATCGTGTTTTGGTCGTAAAGTAATTTATTCAAGCCGTCATCCAGTGCCAACTCGCTGTGTGAGAACAATCGTAAGATTAACCCGAATGCCCTCTCGATCTAGGCGCGTCTTTTCCACCAAAAAAAAAAAATGCACCATCTAACTCTGTTTAAAATTTACTTTAAATTTACCTTAATGTGAGCTTTAACCACATGTCCTCCCAATAGACATCAAAACAAATAAAAATTATTACGTACAATAAGATGATACTATTATTATCAAAGGGAGGGGGGGACGGAAAGGGAAGGATTTATCACGATCGATAAACTGACGTTGCACCATCGATGCAAAAAACAAAGACAAAAAAAATTTTTTAATTTTTAACAAGAAGAAATGCTATTAATAATAATAATAATGGATACTTAAAATTCATTCGTAAATTTTTAATTACATTTTTTCTATAATTTTAACTTTTTTGTTTTATGAGGGGGGGGGCCGATGACCCGTAAATTTTCTTTCTTTTTATGTGTGTTTGTAATTTAATAAGAGTAACATTTTAAATATATATATATATATATTTGTTATTAAACGCTATCACTAATTTTATAAACATTTTTTAATTTTTCTTTTTTTTCTTTTCAGATGTCTTACGTGGGAGAAAAGAATAAAACGAGTTTCACCATCACCACGATCCTCACTCAAATAATAATAATAATAATAATTGTTTTAAAATGATATAGACATATATCATATTGTGTAGACATCATACGTATAATGAAGGTAAGTAATAATAATGATGATGATGATAATAATAATAATGGTAGTAGTAGTAATCGTAATTTATTCATAAAATTCTTTATAATTGTGTCCATATGTATACGGTATTTATACACGCGCACACGCACACAATTGTGTATATATATATATACGCATATGTGCGTGTGTGCATGAGCGTAGAAACATATTTTTAATTTTTTCTTTTTTTCTTTATCCAATAAATTAAAATCTCCTAATAATAATTATTATTATTTATTTATTTTTCGACACACGGTGAACCAGGTTTCTTTTTTTTTATCATTATTTTTTAAATGGGGAATGATAATGATTATTTGGTTGTTAATCAATGAAAAGATTTTCACTCTCAAAAGGATTCAATGGAAAAAAAAAAAAAAAATTAATTTCAACCCTTTCTTTTTTTTTTAAAACTTCATTAGGTCGATGGTCGCCGTCACACGATACAATTAAAAAAAAAAAAAAAAGAAAAATATTTATAAATAATAATTTGCATGTCGAAATCGCATGTGAAAAAATTTAATGAAAACTCCTAAAAAAAAAAAAAAAAAACGTTTTTCTCTCTCACTCTCATAATAATTAAAATAGATTGCACGTTTCGTAATTTGACACCTTGTGACGCGGTCAATCGTTGAGATGAATATAAAAAATAAAAAAAGAACAAAAAGGTAACAAATTGTATAAAAATTTAAATTTTTTTTGGACACCAATGAAACGTTTTTTTGGTATTTGTTTAAATGCTTATCGTGAAAACTCAATCTTTTTTACATCTTATTAAGCTATATATTTTCAAAACCTGACTTTATCTTCATTTTTTGTCTAACCTTTGTATCTGACTTGTTTCACAAATACCAGAGTATATATATTTGTTTGATGTGATATTCAAAACTTTTGAATGGCTTATTTCGTGTTACCATCGTGAAAAACAAACAAACACAAAACGAAATCGTCATTAAACTTTTTTATTCTTTCAGAACGGAAAAAAAACATAAAAACCTTTCACGGGGAATCTGCCAAGAAAAATAAATTTTCTCGCCATTTTGTCATCATCGCCTTATGATGCCTGGAAAAGAATTCTACGATACCCACCAGTAAGTACCGTCCATTTATTTATTTATTTTAAATGAAAACATCATCATCATTATTATTATTATTAATAAGCGACGAACGAGCTCCGAATTCCTCTCAGGGTTTTTTTTTTTTAAAACGAAACGCAGCTCACGTATTTGTTTAAAATGTCGTTGGAGCGGGTCACGTTCCCTGTATAACTTTAATCCTCTCGCACACACAACAACAACAACAATGCATAGGCCTCTCATGCGACACAAAAATGAACCCTTCTGCCAAAGAATAACAATCGAAATCATCATAAATACATTTTCAAAACTTCTTGCAGAGAACGAGTAAGTAATTTTCAAGTTATTACTTTAAAAAAAAAAAAAAGTCTCGCACAAAATGGACTTTTTTGCACATTTAAATAATACATGTTAGTTTGTTCTCATAAACACTTTTTTTCATCATCAATAATATTTCGATGTGATTTACAATTTCATTAATTTAGTCAAAAGTAAGGCGACAAAAGTTTGTTCTTCTTGTTTCCGGTTACAAATCAAGTAAGTTGAACGCGTTTTAATTGCCTCCCTCTTATAAAATGTGACATTAGTGACACGTTCAAATTATAACCAATATTATAATATAAAATCAATCGTGATCTTTTTAATTTTGGCGCGTTATTTATTTAAAAAAAAAAATCACATAATTTTTAATGTTTAACACGTTTAAAAAATATTTGTTTTATCTTTTTCTTACGTAGCTTCTGTACTTTTTTTTTTATTTTGCAAAAGAACGTCAAATGATAATTTACTAAATGAAAATTTAGTAACCCTCCAACCTGCAACAAAATATATAAACGTATAAAAAAATATTAATTTGTGTTTTGATTTTGTTGTTCAATTTGCAGATTGAAAATTATTAACTTTGAGTCAAGAAAATAATAGAAATTTTTTAGTTTTTTAAAGATTCAGGTATTTTTTTTTTCAAAAGTCAAAAAAAACAAGTAGGATGTAACAGTAATAAAATTAGAAAAAAAAAAAAAGGTTTTGTTATGTTGGGGTGAAAAAGAACCCAAAATATTCCACCCCCCCGAGGCAAGAAATTAATCTCCTTCACTGAAATACAAACGAAAATACCTTAATATACTTGGTTGTTAATGATATACCTAACCGGATTCAGGTCCATTAATTATATAATAAATACATTGGATCCTCGGTTGTTTGCAGTCCAGATCGAATAAAATATATTTTTTTCTTTTTTTCGAATTAAATTAAAGTGTGAAATTTTATGTGCAGTGGCGGCGAAACTTAAAACGTTTTCAAAATTTATAATAATAATAATAATAATAATAATAATAATAATAATAGATTTCTTTATAACCTGGAAAAATCTTTTACACAACATTTATTTCAATTAGAAAAAAAAAAAAAAAAACAATTAAAATCACAATTTTGTAATAATAAAATAAATAAACTATAAACTTTGTATTTAAATATAATAATATTTAATTTAAACAAAGAACAAATAAAAAATTTTTTTTTTTTACATATTGATGTGTGTATAAATAAAAACAATATTTTTAATTTATGTCGTAATAAAAATAAATAAATTAAATTTAAAAAAAAAAAAAAACAGATATTTGCACAAAAATCCGAGACTAAAAAATGAAAAATATAATTAGTGTGTGCTGTTTATGAGCTATATATATATATATATATATATAAAAGATAAAAGCTTCGTTTCTGGTTTATTGGAGTTTGCCAGGAGCTAAAATAATCATTAATTACGATTAAATTACAGCTTTTGAATATCAATCATTATGCTTAAATCACGGTATAAAGAGAGGTACGAAGGATAGGATACGGGGGGAAGGGGGAGGGGGAAGGGAAAGAGGGGAATTGGAAAAAGAAACTTGGAGAAAAACGAGGTCCCTCTTTACCTGTTTTTAAACGATTATTAAATATCGTTTATTTGCGTTTACCATCATTTATACGTATTTATATGTGTGTGTGTGTGTGTGCGTGTGCGTGTACGTGTACATGTACTTGTATATATATATATATACAAATACATATAAGTAGTCGGAGTTAAAATGATTACGTATTAAATGGTGGTATTTATAATAATTATGTTAATTTTTTTTTTTTTTCGACTAACGTGTTTGGAATAAAAAATTGTCATTAATTATATTAAATGAGTTCATGTTGGGTGAGTGAGTGAATGAGTGAGCGAACAAGTACCAGTCGAATTTCGAGGGAGTTTATAAATATTATTATTATTATTATTATCGCCTTGTCAGTAGGAGAATATACAATTATATTAAAAATATTTGAATCCGTGGCGCGAGTGAATATTTTAAAACAACACGCAACGTAGATTTCAAGTATCCCCGGTTTTTTTTTTTTTTATATTCATTTCATTTGGTTATTTATAGAATTTGTGAAATTTTTAATCAAATTTATTTGTAATTAAAGGTTATTTTTTTTTTAAATAAATAAATATTCGCTAATAATTCTAATTTGACGTTAGACCTCTTAGTAATTTAAAGAACTCGAAAAAACGTAATAACCAAGTTGAAATTAACACACACACACATATATATATATATATATATATATATATAAATCTTTTTCTATCTTATTTAATTTTCATTGTTTTTTTTTTGTTGACAAACAAATGACGTCACATGAGACAAAGCAATCAATAATAATAAAAATGACGAAATAAAAAGGCTAACGTTTGAAAAAAAAAAAAAAAAAAAAAAAAAACAATCAGCAGTTATTTATCAGCCTTTTTTTTTAAATAAAATTTATGGGCATATAAATATTTGTATTATATATATAAATATAGGATAACTCGTGGTAAACAACAAGTAAAAAAGGTTTTAAAAAAAACCTTGTTTTCCCTTTATTCGAACCGATCGATTTGTCCTCGTGTTTAAAAATCGAAAAAACGGAAAAATTCACACACAATCGGATTTCAAATGGTTAAAATAAATTTTTTATTTTTGCATAAAACAAACTAGGTTTTTTATATATATTTAATTTATTTATTTAATTCAATCAATTTAAATTAAAAAATTACGTAATTATAATAAAAATGATCTTCAAAAAACAACAGCAAATTCCGTTCGCGTTGATTTTATAATGGGAAAAAGTGGAAAAGCTTTCACGAACGCGTTCGATGTGCGTGTGTGCGTGCGTGTTTGTGTGTATTTAAATGATGAAATTAGGAAAAAGTAAAAAAATAATAATTATTATTATTATAACTGACATTTATTGAAGAAAAATTGATTAAAAAAAAAAACAAGGATTATTATCGGAAGGAAATGAAAAAGTCAAATCAAACGACGGGGAATCGTCAAAATTTATTTATTATCTCACGCGTAAATTTTGCAATAAAAAATTTATTTTATCATTCGTTAATTAACAATCAATTAATTATTTATTATAATATTTTGATATCGAATAAGAAAAATTTTTTTTAAAAATATCTTTAAGGATTTGTTTGGGAGGGGGACAGGGGAGGAGACATGAAATTGTTAATGTCATTTGTTTTGAATCGAAAACATCGGGGTGGGTAACATTTTAAAAAAAAAATTTTTTTTTTTTACGACGACTCCTTATTATCACCTGGGCTTCCATATAGTTTTTTTTTTTTTAAAACTTTTATTCTGGAATGAAATTTGATTGTAAATCAATCAACGTGTGAATTTTATTTCATTTCAAAATTGAATTCTTCCCCTTTAATACTAATAATAATAATATTTATTAGGTATTTTTTTTTTTTTATACCTACGTGTTGCACAAATATTTTTTTTTTTTAAATGAACGGTTGAAATTTTTATTGGATTTTTAAATAGTCGTTTGTTATTTATTTATTTTTTATTTTATTATAAGTTTATTCGTTTCATAAAAGTTACGTATTTGATTATAAAAAAGTTAAAAAGTTCGTTTCACGCCGATAAATATTTTTTTTTTTTTTTAAATAATAAAACAACAAAAAGAGCTTCGTGTGTGTGTGTGTGTGTGTGTGTGAGTATATATACATTAATTTATATTCATTTGATAAACAATGTACGAGAGAGAGAGAGAGAGAGAGAGAGAGAGAGAGAGAGGTGTATCGTTATGTGTGATTTATATGATATTATTATATTGACATTTTTAAATATTTAAAAAAAAAAAAAAGGAAAAACTATTCCAGGTACGATGTGAATAAAATGTATTTGTTTGGACTTTTTTTTTTTTAAATAATTGAATTAATTACGATCGTTTAAATAAACAAGCGACCTACATATATGTTTTTTTTTTTTTTTTTTTTTTTTTTTTTTTTTTTACGCAATGTAATAAAATCATGTAAAAGAAGAGGTTTTCAATTATTTACGAAACAAAAAAAAAAAAGTGAAAAACTCATAAAGTTAAAAAGAAAGAAAAAAAAAATCCCTAAATCTCTACAGAAGAATTTTCAAATGAATCTCAAGGGTCGCATTCTAACCGTTTTATTTAAAAAATGCCAAACGAGATATTTGAAAATCTCACCGCAAACATCGAATGTAATTTAATAAAATAGTTTAATCGCGTTTTCGAAAAATTCAACAATGGTTTTTACTTATGGTCCATAAAATGGACATAACCTAAAAATCCGAGATTTATTTTATATCTACGATAGAATTTCTCTATTTACGCTCCTGTAAAATAACAACCTCAAAAAAAAAAAAAAAAGAAAAGAGAATTTTCCTTTATTATTTTTTTTTTTTTTTTATTGAAATCGAACCGCTTTCGACGACGCTATGAAAAACAACTTTTTTAAGTGTTTACATAAATGTCATGGAGAGAGAATCATTTTTAGATATTGACCATTGTTATTATTATTATTATTATTATTATTATTATTTATTTCAATTCAATAGGAAACTTCTCCTGGAAAAATATAACTTTTTTTTTTTTTAATTAAGTCAACAATGTTGAAGGATATAAAAAGAAACGAGAGAAAGATTATGTGACAGATGCCTTTAACGTTAAATCTAATTGTTGGATGAAAATTTTTTTCATTTTTTTTTTAAATTCATATTAAATCATATTGTCATATCATATAAATATAAATATGTATAAATTTTTTGTTAATAAAAAAAAAAAAAGTTAAAAAACATTACAGTGAGACACACATTAATCGTCATAAAAGTTATCAATCGGTTATTTAATTGATATTATTTTAATTATAATAAATCGGAAAATTATAATTTTTTTTTTATTAGATAAAAACATGGGCATCGAAAAAAATATTTTTAAAGATGTTATGTGCTCACCGAATCACTCCATTTTTTTTTTTTTTTGTTGTAACCAAGTTAAGAGAAAACAAAGAGAGAAAAAAAAGGGGGGAATCAAAAAGAGAGAAAAAAAAAAAGGAAAGAAAGAAAGAAAGAAAAAAAAGAATGAAAAGAGTCGAAAACCGTTTTTCACCCCTATTGCTGCTCTATTATCCCGGGCAGTTTAGTCAAATGTCCCTCGGGACGGTTTAAAATTTTACCAATAGGAAGGCGGGAATTCTCGCAATGGCGTTTTCGCTGTTGATGCCGCCATTTTTCCGATCTTTTCCATTCAATTACTATACAAGAAATAAATTTCGTTTTTTTTTTTTTTTGCTTATCGGGATGGATCAAAAAATTTATTAATTATTACTGAATTGAGCGTAAAAAAAAAAAATTTATTTTATTGTAAATAATTAAATAAAACATACTATAAACTTTTTTTCCTTTTTTTTTTTTATTTCGATTAAATTTAACAACAAAAAAAATTTAAAAGTAAAACTATTTCGTTTAAAGTTTCCCCATCAAAAAAACATCGGGAGGAAAAAAATA